>NW_028274825.1:2748142-3053491 GCF_037043125.1 Eumetopias jubatus
TCTAGAGGGGAGGTGGGTCGGTGGATTGGTTTGACTGGTGATGGTTATTAAAGAGGGCACATTCTGCATGGAGCACTGTGTGTTAGGAACAAACAATGAATCATGGGACAGTACACCAAAACAAATGATGTAGTACATGGTGATTAACAAAGCAATAAAAAACAAAGACTGTAATAAGAGATGAAGAAGGACACTATATCCTACTTAAAGGGTCTATCCAACAAGAAGATCTCACAATTGTAAATATCTATGCCCCGAACATGGGAGCATCCAATTATATAAGGCAATTAAGAAGAAAAGCAAAGAAACACATTGACCACCATACAATCATAGTGGGGGACTTTAACACCCCCCAGACTGAAATGGCCAGATCATCTAAGCAAAAGATCAACAAGGAAATAAAGACTTTAAATGACACACTGGACCAAATGGACTTCACAGACATATTCAGAACGTTCCATCCCAATGCAACGGAATACACATTCTTCTCTAGTGCCCATGGAACATTCTCCAGAATGGATCACATCCTAGGTCACAAATCAGGTCTCAACCGGTACCCAAAGATTGGGATCATTCCCTGCACATTTTCAGACCACAATGCTTTGAAACTAGAACTCAATCACAAGAGGAAAGTGGGAAAGAACTCAAATACATGGAGGCTAAAGAGCATCCTACGAAAGAATGAATGGGTCAACCAGGAAATTAAAGAAGAATTTAAAAAGTTCATGGAAACCAATGAAAATGAAAACTCAACTGTCCAAAATCTTTGGGATACAGCCAAGGCAGTCCTGCGAGGAAAGTATATAGCAATACAAGCCTTTCTCAAGAAACAAGAAAGGTCTCAAATACACACCCAACCCTACACCTAAAGGAGCTGGAGAAAGAACGGCAAATAAAGCCTAAACCCAGCAGGAGAAGAGAAATCATGCAGTTCAGAGCAGAAATCATTGAAATAGAACCCAGAAGAACAGTAGAAGTGATCAACGGAACTAGGAGCTGGTACTATGAAAGAATTCACAAGATTGATACACCCCTGTCCAGGCTGATCAAAAAGAAAAGAGAAATGACCCAAATCAACAAAATCATGAATGAAAGAGGAGAGATCACAAACAACACCAAAGAAATACAAACAATTATAAGAACGTAATCTGAGCAACCCTAGGGCAGCAAATTCCATAACCTGGAAGAAATGGGTGCATTCCTAGAGATGTGTCAACTAACAAAACTGACCCAGGAAGAAATAGAAAACAAGAACATTCCTATAACCACGAAGGCAATTGAAGTAGTCATCAAAAACCTCCCAAGAAACCAAAGCCCAGGGCCAGATGGTTTCCCAGGGGAATTCTATCAGACATTTAAAGAAGAATTAATACCTATTCTCCTGAAACTGGTCCAAACAATAGAAATGGAAGGAAAACTTCCAAACTCATTTATGAGGCCACCATTACCTTGATTCCAAAACCAGACAAAGATCCCATCAAAAAGGAGAATTAGAGACCAATATCCTTGATGAACATCGATGCAAAAATTCTCACCAAAACTCTAGCCAAGAGGACCCAACAGTACATGAAAAGGAGTCTTCACCATGACCAAGTGGGATTTATCCCTGGGCTGCAAGGCTGGTTCAACATCCGCAAATCAGTCAACGTGATCAAATACATTAACAAAAGAAAGAACGAGAATCATATGATCCTCTCAATAGATGCAGAAAAAGCATTGGACAAAGTACAGCACCCTTTCTGGATCAAAACTCTTCAGAGTATAGGGACAGCGGGTACATACCTCAATATCATAAAAGCCATCTACGAAAACCCTACAGCGAATATCATTCTCAATGGGGAAAAGCTGAGATCTTTTCCCCTAAGGTCAGGAACGCGGCAGGGATACCCAATCTCACCACTGCTATTCAACATAGTATTAGAAGTCCTAGCCACAGCAATCAGACAACAAAAAGTAATCCAAGGCATCCAAATCGGCAGAGAGGAAGTCAAACTCTCACTCTTTGCAGATGATATGATACTTTATGTGGAAAACCCAAAAGACTCCACCCCAAAACTGCTAGAACTCACACAGCAATTCCGTCAAGTAGCAGGCTATAAAATCAATGCACAGGAATCAGTGGCATTCCTATACACCAACAACAAGACAGAAGAGAGACAAATCAAGGAGTCGATCCCATTCACAACTGCACCCAAAACCAGAAGAGACCTAGGAATATATTCATCCCAAGAGGCAAAGGATCTGTACCCAGAAAACTACAAAATACGCAGGAAAGAAATTGAAGAAGACACAAAGAAACGGAAAAACTTTCCATGCTCATGGATTGGGAGAACCAACATTGTGAAGAGGTCAATGCTACCTAGAGCAATCTACACATGCAATGCAATCCCCATCAAAATACCATCCACTTTTTTCCAGGAAATGGAACAAATACTCCTAAAATTTGAATGGAACCAGAAGAGACCCCGAATAGCCAGAGGAATATTGAGAAAGAAAAGCAAAGCTGGCGGCATCACAATTCAGGACTTCCAGCTCTATGACAAAGCTGTCATCATCAAGACAGTATGGTACTGGCACAAAAACAGACACATGGATCCATGGAACAGAATCGAGAGCCCAGAAATGGACCCTCAACTCTATGGTCAACTTATCTTTGACAGAGCAGGAAGGAATGTCCAATGGCAAAAAGAGAGTCTCTTCAACAACTGGTGTTGGGAGAATTGGACAGCCCCATGCAGAAGAATGACACTGGACCATTTCCTGACACCACACACAGAAGTAGACGCCAAATGGTTGAAAGACCTCAATGTGAGACAGGAGTCCATCAAAATCCTAAAGGAGAACACAGGTAGCAAGCTCTTCGACCTCAGCCGCAGCAACTTCTTCCTAGAAACATCACCAAAGGCACGGGAAGCCAGGGCAAAAATGAACTATTGGGATTTCATCAAGATAAAAAGCTTTGGCACAGCAAAAGAAACAGTCCACAAAACCAAAAGACAACCGACAGAATGGGAGAAATTATTTGCAAATGACCTATCAGATAAAGGGCTACTATCCAATATGTATAAAAACTTATCAAACTCAACACCCAAAGAACAAATAATCCAATCAAGAAATAGGCAGAAGACATGAACAGACATTTTTCCAAAGAAGACATCCAAATGGCCCACAGGCACATGAAAAAGTGCTCAACACGGCTCGGCATCAGGGAAATCCAAATCAAAACCTCAATGAGATACCACCTCACACCCGTCAGAATGGCTCAAATGAACAAGTCAGGGAACGACAGAGGTTGGCGGGGATGTGGAGAAAGGGGAACCCTCCTACACTGGTGGTGGGAATGCAAGCTGGTGCAACCCCTCTGGAAAAGTGTATGGAGGTTCCTCAAACAGTTATAATTAGAGCTACCATTCGATCCAGCAATTGCACTCCTGGGTATTTACCCCAAAGATACAAATGTAGGGACCCGAAGCGGTACGTGCACCCCATTGTTTATAGCAGCAATATCCACAATAGCCAAACGGTGGAAAGAGCCAAGATGTCCATCGACAGATGAATGGATAAAGAAGAGGTGGTATATATATACACAATGGACTATTACGCAGCCATCAAAAGGAATGAGGTGTTGCCATGGACAACGACGTGGATGGAACTGTAGGGTCCGACGATTAGTGAAATAAGTCAATCAGAGAAAGACATGTATCATATGACCTCACTGATATGAGGGATTCTTAATCTCAGGAACAGAGTGAGGCTAGCTGGAGTGGTCGGGGGGGGGATGGGGTGGCTGGGTGATAGACTTTGGGGAGGGTATGAGCTACGGTGAGCGCTGTGAATTGTGTAAGACTGTTGAATCACAGATCTGTACTTCTGAAACAAATAACGCAACATATTTTAAGAATAAAGGAAAACAAGGAGACAGCAGGAGAGGAAGAATGAAGGGGAGTTAGTGAGAGGGGGAGACGGACCAGGAGAGATGATGGATTCTGAAAAATAATCCGAGGTTTCTAGAGGGGAGGTGGGTCGGTGGATTGGTTTGACTGGTGATGGTTATTAAAGAGGGCACATTCTGCATGGAGCACTGTGTGTTAGGAACAAACAATGAATCATGGGACAGTACACCAAAACAAATGATGTAGTACATGGTGATTAACAAAGCAATAAAAAACAAAGACTGTAATAAGAGATGAAGAAGGACACTATATCCTACTTAAAGGGTCTATCCAACAAGAAGATCTCACAATTGTAAATATCTATGCCCCGAACATGGGAGCATCCAATTATATAAGGCAATTAAGAAGAAAAGCAAAGAAACACATTGACCACCATACAATCATAGTGGGGGACTTTAACACCCCCCTGACTGAAATGGCCAGATCATCTAAGCAAAAGATCAACAAGGAAATAAAGACTTTAAATGACACACTGGACCAAATGGACTTCACAGACATATTCAGAACGTTCCATCCCAATGCAACGGAATACACATTCTTCTCTAGTGCCCATGGAACATTCTCCAGAATGGATCACATCCTAAGTCACAAATCAGGTCTCAACCGGTACCCAAAGATTGGGATCATTCCCTGCACATTTTCAGACCACAATGCTTTGAAACTAGAACTCAATCACAAGAGGAAAGTGGGAAAGAACTCAAATACATGGAGGCTAAAGAGCATCCTACGAAAGAATGAATGGGTCAACCAGGAAATTAAAGAAGAATTTAAAAAGTTCATGGAAACCAATGAAAATGAAAACTCAACTGTCCAAAATCTTTGGGATACAGCCAAGGCAGTCCTGCGAGGAAAGTATATAGCAATACAAGCCTTTCTCAAGAAACAAGAAAGGTCTCAAATACACACCCAACCCTACACCTAAAGGAGCTGGAGAAAGAACGGCAAATAAAGCCTAAACCCAGCAGGAGAAGAGAAATCATGCAGTTCAGAGCAGAAATCATTGAAATAGAACCCAGAAGAACAGTAGAAGTGATCAACGGAACTAGGAGCTGGTACTTTGAAAGAATTCACAAGATTGATACACCCCTGTCCAGGCTGATCAAAAAGAAAAGAGAAATGACCCAAATCAACAAAATCATGAATGAAAGAGGAGAGATCACAAACAACACCAAAGAAATACAAACAATTATAAGAACGTAATCTGAGCAACCCTAGGGCAGCAAATTCCATAACCTGGAAGAAATGGGTGCATTCCTAGAGATGTGTCAACTAACAAAACTGACCCAGGAAGAAATAGAAAACATGAACAGTCCTATAACCACGAAGGCAATTGAAGTAGTCATCAAAAACCTCCCAAGAAACCAAAGCCCAGGGCCAGATGGTTTCCCAGGGGAATTCTATCAGACATTTAAAGAAGAATTAATACCTATTCTCCTGAAACTGTTCCAAACAATAGAAATGGAAGGAAAACTTCCAAACTCATTTATGAGGCCACCATTACCTTGATTCCAAAACCAGACAAAGATCCCATCAAAAAGGAGAATTAGAGACCAATATCCTTGATGAACATCGATGCAAAAATTCTCACCAAAACTCTAGCCAAGAGGACACAACAGTACATGAAAAGGAGTCTTCACCATGACCAAGTGGGATTTATCCCTGGGCTGCAAGGCTGGTTCAACATCCACAAATCAGTCAACGTGATCAAATACATTAACAAAAGAAAGAACGAGAATCATATGATCCTCTCAATAGATGCAGAAAAAGCATTGGACAAAGTACAGCACCCTTTCTGGATCAAAACTCTTCAGAGTATAGGGACAGCGGGTACATACCTCAATATCATAAAAGCCATCTACGAAAACCCTACAGCGAATATCATTCTCAATGGGGAAAAGCTGAGATCTTTTCCCCTAAGGTCAGGAACGCGGCAGGGATAGCCAATCTCACCACTGCTATTCAACATAGTATTAGAAGTCCTAGCCACAGCAATCAGACAACAAAAAGTAATCCAAGGCATCCAAATCGGCAGAGAGGAAGTCAAACTCTCACTCTTTGCAGATGATATGATACTTTATGTGGAAAACCCAAAAGACTCCACCCCAAAACTGCTAGAACTCACACAGCAATTCCGTCAAGTAGCAGGCTATAAAATCAATGCACAGGAATCAGTGGCATTCCTATACACCAACAACAAGACAGAAGAGAGACAAATCAAGGAGTCGATCCCATTCACAACTGCACCCAAAACCAGAAGAGACCTAGGAATATATTCATCCCAAGAGGCAAAGGATCTGTACCCAGAAAACTACAAAATACGCAGGAAAGAAATTGAAGAAGACACAAAGAAACGGAAAAACTTTCCATGCTCATGGATTGGGAGAACCAACATTGTGAAGAGGTCAATGCTACCTAGAGCAATCTACACATGCAATGCAATCCCCATCAAAATACCATCCACTTTTTTCCAGGAAATGGAACAAATACTCCTAAAATTTGAATGGAACCAGAAGAGACCCCGAATAGCCAGAGGAATATTGAGAAAGAAAAGCAAAGCTGGCGGCATCACAATTCTGGACTTCCAGCACTATGACAAAGTTGTCATCATCAAGACAGTATGGTACTGGCACAAAAACAGACACATGGATCCATGGAACAGAATCGAGAGCCCAGAAATGGACCCTCAACTCTATGGTCAACTTATCTTTGACAGAGCAGGAAGGAATGTCCAATGGCAAAAAGAGAGTCTCTTCAACAACTGGTGTTGGGAGAATTGGACAGCCCCATGCAGAAGAATGACACTGGACCATTTCCTGACACCACACACAGAAGTAGAGGCCAAATGGTTGAAAGACCTCAATGTGAGACAGGAGTCCATCAAAATCCTAAAGGAGAACACAGGTAGCAAGCTCTTCGACCTCAGCCGCAGCAACTTCTTCCTAGAAACATCACCAAAGGCACGGGAAGCCAGCGCAAAAATGAACTATTGGGATTTCATCAAGATAAAAAGCTTTGGCACAGCAAAAGAAACAGTCCACAAAACCAAAAGACAACCGACAGAATGGGAGAAATTATTTGCAAATGACCTATCAGATAAAGGGCTACTATCCAATATGTATAAAAACTTATCAAACTCAACACCCAAAGAACAAATAATCCAATCAAGAAATAGGCAGAAGACATGAACAGACATTTTTCCAAAGAAGACATCCAAATGGCCCACAGGCACATGAAAAAGTGCTCAACACGGCTCGGCATCAGGGAAATCCAAATCAAAACCTCAATGAGATACCACCTCACACCCGTCAGAATGGCTCAAATGAACAAGTCAGGGAACGACAGAGGTTGGCGGGGATGTGGAGAAAGGGGAACCCTCCTACACTGGTGGTGGGAATGCAAGCTGGTGCAACCCCTCTGGAAAAGTGTATGGAGGTTCCTCAAACAGTTATAATTAGAGCTACCATTCGATCCAGCAATTGCACTCCTGGGTATTTACCCCAAAGATACAAATGTAGGGACCCGAAGCGGTACGTGCACCCCATTGTTTATAGCAGCAATATCCACAATAGCCAAACGGTGGAAAGAGCCAAGATGTCCATCGAGAGATGAATGGATAAAGAAGAGGTGGTATATATATACACAATGGACTATTACGCAGCCATCAAAAGGAATGAGGTGTTGCCATGGACAACGACGTGGATGGAACTGGAGGGTCCGACGATTAGTGAAATAAGTCAATCAGAGAAAGACATGTATCATATGACCTCACTGATATGAGGGATTCTTAATCTCAGGAACAGAGTGAGGCTTGCTGGAGTGGTCGGGGGGGGATGGGGTGGCTGGGTGATAGACTTTGGGGAGGGTATGAGCTACGGTGAGCGCTGTGAATTGTGTAAGACTGTTGAATCACAGATCTGTACTTCTGAAACAAATAACGCAACATATTTTAAGAATAAAGGAAAACAAGGAGACAGCAGGAGAGGAAGAATGAAGGGGAGTTAGTGAGAGGGGGAGACGGACCAGGAGAGATGATGGATTCTGAAAAATAATCCGAGGTTTCTAGAGGGGAGGTGGGTCGGTGGATTGGTTTGACTGGTGATGGTTATTAAAGAGGGCACATTCTGCATGGAGCACTGTGTGTTAGGAACAAACAATGAATCATGGGACAGTACACCAAAACAAATGATGTAGTACATGGTGATTAACAAAGCAATAAAAAACAAAGACTGTAATAAGAGATGAAGAAGGACACTATATCCTACTTAAAGGGTCTATCCAACAAGAAGATCTCACAATTGTAAATATCTATGCCCCGAACATGGGAGCATCTAATTATATAAGGCAATTAAGAAGAAAAGCAAAGAAACACATTGACCACCATACAATCATAGTGGGGGACTTTAACACCCCCCTGACTGAAATGGCCAGATCATCTAAGCAAAAGATCAACAAGGAAATAAAGACTTTAAATGACACACTGGACCAAATGGACTTCACAGACATATTCAGAACGTTCCATCCCAATGCAACGGAATACACATTCTTCTCTAGTGCCCATGGAACATTCTCCAGAATGGATCACATCCTAGGTCACAAATCAGGTCTCAACCGGTACCCAAAGATTGGGATCATTCCCTGCACATTTTCAGACCACAATGCTTTGAAACTAGAACTCAATCACAAGAGGAAAGTGGGAAAGAACTCAAATACATGGAGGCTAAAGAGCATCCTACGAAAGAATGAATGGGTCAACCAGGAAATTAAAGAAGAATTTAAAAAGTTCATGGAAACCAATGAAAATGAAAACTCAACTGTCCAAAATCTTTGGGATACAGCCAAGGCAGTCCTGCGAGGAAAGTATATAGCAATACAAGCCTTTCTCAAGAAACAAGAAAGGTCTCAAATACACACCCAACCCTACACCTAAAGGAGCTGGAGAAAGAACGGCAAATAAAGCCTAAACCCAGCAGGAGAAGAGAAATCATGCAGTTCAGAGCAGAAATCATTGAAATAGAACCCAGAAGAACAGTAGAAGTGATCAACGGAACTAGGAGCTGGTACTTTGAAAGAATTCACAAGATTGATACACCCCTGTCCAGGCTGATCAAAAAGAAAAGAGAAATGACCCAAATCAACAAAATCATGAATGAAAGAGGAGAGATCACAAACAACACCAAAGAAATACAAACAATTATAAGAACGTAATCTGAGCAACCCTAGGGCAGCAAATTCCATAACCTGGAAGAAATGGGTGCATTCCTAGAGATGTGTCAACTAACAAAACTGACCCAGGAAGAAATAGAAAACATGAACAGTCCTATAACCACGAAGGCAATTGAAGTAGTCATCAAAAACCTCCCAAGAAACCAAAGCCCAGGGCCAGATGGTTTCCCAGGGGAATTCTATCAGACATTTAAAGAAGAATTAATACCTATTCTCCTGAAACTGTTCCAAACAATAGAAATGGAAGGAAAACTTCCAAACTCATTTATGAGGCCACCATTACCTTGATTCCAAAACCAGACAAAGATCCCATCAAAAAGGAGAATTAGAGACCAATATCCTTGATGAACATCGATGCAAAAATTCTCACCAAAACTCTAGCCAAGAGGACACAACAGTACATGAAAAGGAGTCTTCACCATGACCAAGTGGGATTTATCCCTGGGCTGCAAGGCTGGTTCAACATCCGCAAATCAGTCAACGTGATCAAATACATTAACAAAAGAAAGAACGAGAATCATATGATCCTCTCAATAGATGCAGAAAAAGCATTGGACAAAGTACAGCACCCTTTCTGGATCAAAACTCTTCAGAGTATAGGGACAGCGGGTACATACCTCAATATCATAAAAGCCATCTACGAAAACCCTACAGCGAATATCATTCTCAATGGGGAAAAGCTGAGATCTTTTCCCCTAAGGTCAGGAACGCGGCAGGGATAGCCAATCTCACCACTGCTATTCAACATAGTATTAGAAGTCCTAGCCACAGCAATCAGACAACAAAAAGTAATCCAAGGCATCCAAATCGGCAGAGAGGAAGTCAAACTCTCACTCTTTGCAGATGATATGATACTTTATGTGGAAAACCCAAAAGACTCCACCCCAAAACTGCTAGAACTCACACAGCAATTCCGTCAAGTAGCAGGCTATAAAATCAATGCACAGGAATCAGTGGCATTCCTATACACCAACAACAAGACAGAAGAGAGACAAATCAAGGAGTCGATCCCATTCACAACTGCACCCAAAACCAGAAGAGACCTAGGAATATATTCATCCCAAGAGGCAAAGGATCTGTACCCAGAAAACTACAAAATACGCAGGAAAGAAATTGAAGAAGACACAAAGAAACGGAAAAACTTTCCATGCTCATGGATTGGGAGAACCAACATTGTGAAGAGGTCAATGCTACCTAGAGCAATCTACACATGCAATGCAATCCCCATCAAAATACCATCCACTTTTTTCCAGGAAATGGAACAAATACTCCTAAAATTTGAATGGAACCAGAAGAGACCCCGAATAGCCAGAGGAATATTGAGAAAGAAAAGCAAAGCTGGCGGCATCACAATTCTGGACTTCCAGCTCTATGACAAAGTTGTCATCATCAAGACAGTATGGTACTGGCACAAAAACAGACACATGGATCCATGGAACAGAATCGAGAGCCCAGAAATGGACCCTCAACTCTATGGTCAACTTATCTTTGACAGAGCAGGAAGGAATGTCCAATGGCAAAAAGAGAGTCTCTTCAACAACTGGTGTTGGGAGAATTGGACAGCCCCATGCAGAAGAATGACACTGGACCATTTCCTGACACCACACACAGAAGTAGACGCCAAATGGTTGAAAGACCTCAATGTGAGACAGGAGTCCATCAAAATCCTAAAGGAGAACACAGGTAGCAAGCTCTTCGACCTCAGCCGCAGCAACTTCTTCCTAGAAACATCACCAAAGGCACGGGAAGCCAGGGCAAAAATGAACTATTGGGATTTCATCAAGATAAAAAGCTTTGGCACAGCAAAAGAAACAGTCCACAAAACCAAAAGACAACCGACAGAATGGGAGAAATTATTTGCAAATGACCTATCAGATAAAGGGCTACTATCCAATATGTATAAAAACTTATCAAACTCAACACCCAAAGAACAAATAATCCAATCAAGAAATAGGCAGAAGACATGAACAGACATTTTTCCAAAGAAGACATCCAAATGGCCCACAGGCACATGAAAAAGTGCTCAACACGGCTCGGCATCAGGGAAATCCAAATCAAAACCTCAATGAGATACCACCTCACACCCGTCAGAATGGCTCAAATGAACAAGTCAGGGAACGACAGAGGTTGGCGGGGATGTGGAGAAAGGGGAACCCTCCTACACTGGTGGTGGGAATGCAAGCTGGTGCAACCCCTCTGGAAAAGTGTATGGAGGTTCCTCAAACAGTTATAATTAGAGCTACCATTCGATCCAGCAATTGCACTCCTGGGTATTTACCCCAAAGATACAAATGTAGGGACCCGAAGCGGTACGTGCACCCCATTGTTTATAGCAGCAATATCCACAATAGCCAAACGGTGGAAAGAGCCAAGATGTCCATCGAGAGATGAATGGATAAAGAAGAGGTGGTATATATATACACAATGGACTATTACGCAGCCATCAAAAGGAATGAGGTGTTGCCATGGACAACGACGTGGATGGAACTGGAGGGTCCGACGATTAGTGAAATAAGTCAATCAGAGAAAGACATGTATCATATGACCTCACTGATATGAGGGATTCTTAATCTCAGGAACAGAGTGAGGCTTGCTGGAGTGGTCGGGGGGGGGATGGGGTGGCTGGGTGATAGACTTTGGGGAGGGTATGAGCTACGGTGAGCGCTGTGAATTGTGTAAGACTGTTGAATCACAGATCTGTACTTCTGAAACAAATAACGCAACATATTTTAAGAATAAAGGAAAACAAGGAGACAGCAGGAGAGGAAGAATGAAGGGGAGTTAGTGAGAGGGGGAGACGGACCAGGAGAGATGATGGATTCTGAAAAATAATCCGAGGTTTCTAGAGGGGAGGTGGGTCGGTGGATTGGTTTGACTGGTGATGGTTATTAAAGAGGGCACATTCTGCATGGAGCACTGTGTGTTAGGAACAAACAATGAATCATGGGACAGTACACCAAAACAAATGATGTAGTACATGGTGATTAACAAAGCAATAAAAAACAAAGACTGTAATAAGAGATGAAGAAGGACACTATATCCTACTTAAAGGGTCTATCCAACAAGAAGATCTCACAATTGTAAATATCTATGCCCCGAACATGGGAGCATCCAATTATATAAGGCAATTAAGAAGAAAAGCAAAGAAACACATTGACCACCATACAATCATAGTGGGGGACTTTAACACCCCCCTGACTGAAATGGCCAGATCATCTAAGCAAAAGATCAACAAGGAAATAAAGACTTTAAATGACACACTGGACCAAATGGACTTCACAGACATATTCAGAACGTTCCATCCCAATGCAACGGAATACACATTCTTCTCTAGTGCCCATGGAACATTCTCCAGAATGGATCACATCCTAGGTCACAAATCAGGTCTCAACCGGTACCCAAAGATTGGGATCATTCCCTGCACATTTTCAGACCACAATGCTTTGAAACTAGAACTCAATCACAAGAGGAAAGTGGGAAAGAACTCAAATACATGGAGGCTAAAGAGCATCCTACGAAAGAATGAATGGGTCAACCAGGAAATTAAAGAAGAATTTAAAAAGTTCATGGAAACCAATGAAAATGAAAACTCAACTGTCCAAAATCTTTGGGATACAGCCAAGGCAGTCCTGCGAGGAAAGTATATAGCAATACAAGCCTTTCTCAAGAAACAAGAAAGGTCTCAAATACACACCCAACCCTACACCTAAAGGAGCTGGAGAAAGAACGGCAAATAAAGCCTAAACCCAGCAGGAGAAGAGAAATCATGCAGTTCAGAGCAGAAATCATTGAAATAGAACCCAGAAGAACAGTAGAAGTGATCAACGGAACTAGGAGCTGGTACTTTGAAAGAATTCACAAGATTGATACACCCCTGTCCAGGCTGATCAAAAAGAAAAGAGAAATGACCCAAATCAACAAAATCATGAATGAAAGAGGAGAGATCACAAACAACACCAAAGAAATACAAACAATTATAAGAACGTAATCTGAGCAACCCTAGGGCAGCAAATTCCATAACCTGGAAGAAATGGGTGCATTCCTAGAGATGTGTCAACTAACAAAACTGACCCAGGAAGAAATAGAAAACATGAACAGTCCTATAACCACGAAGGCAATTGAAGTAGTCATCAAAAACCTCCCAAGAAACCAAAGCCCAGGGCCAGATGGTTTCCCAGGGGAATTCTATCAGACATTTAAAGAAGAATTAATACCTATTCTCCTGAAACTGTTCCAAACAATAGAAATGGAAGGAAAACTTCCAAACTCATTTATGAGGCCACCATTACCTTGATTCCAAAACCAGACAAAGATCCCATCAAAAAGGAGAATTAGAGACCAATATCCTTGATGAACATCGATGCAAAAATTCTCACCAAAACTCTAGCCAAGAGGACCCAACAGTACATGAAAAGGAGTATTCACCATGACCAAGTGGGATTTATCCCTGGGCTGCAAGGCTGGTTCAACATCCGCAAATCAGTCAACGTGATCAAATACATTAACAAAAGAAAGAACGAGAATCATATGATCCTCCCAAGAGATGCAGAAAAAGCATTGGACAAAGTACAGCAACCTTTCTGGATCAAAACTCTTCAGAGTATAGGGACAGCGGGTACATACCTCAATATCATAAAAGCCATCTACGAAAACGCTACAGCGAATATCATTCTCAATGGGGAAAAGCTGAGATCTTTTCCCCCAAAGTCAGCAACGCGGCAGGGATAGCCACTCTCACCACTGCTATTCAACATAGTATTAGAAGTCCTAGCCACAGCAATCAGACAACAAAAAGTAATCCAAGGCATCCAAATCGGCAGAGAGGAAGTCAAACTCTCACTCTTGGCAGATGATATGATACTTTATGTGGAAAACCCAAAAGACTCCACCCCAAAACTGCTAGAACTCACACAGCAATTCCGTCAAGTAGCAGGCTATAAAATCAATGCACAGGAATCAGTGGCATTCCTATACACCAACAACAAGACAGAAGAGAGACAAATCAAGGAGTCGATCCCATTCACAACTGCACCCAAAACCAGAAGAGACCTAGGAATATATTGAACCCAAGAGGCAAGGGATCTGTACTCAGAAAACTACAAAATACGCAGGAAAGAAATTGAAGAAGACACAAAGAAACGGAAAAACGTTCCATGCTCATGGATTGGGAGAACCAACATTGTGAAGAGGTCAATGCTACCTAGAGCAATCTACACATGCAATGCAATCCCCATCAAAATACCATCCACTTTTTTCCACGAAATGGAACAAATAATCCTAAAATTTGAATGGAACCTGAAGAGACCCCGAGTAGCCAGAGGAATATTGAGAAAGAAAAGCAAAGCTGGCGGCATCACAATTCTGGACTTCCAGCTCTATGACAAAGCTGTCATCATCAAGACAGTATGGTACTGGCACAAAAACAGACACATGGATCCATGGAACAGAATCGAGAGCCCAGAAATGGACCCTCAACTCTATGGTCAACTTATCTTTGACAGAGCAGGAAGGAATGTCCAATGGCAAAAAGAGAGTCTCTTCAACAACTGGTGTTGGGAGAATTGGACAGCCCCATGCAGAAGAATGACACTGGACAATTTCCTGACACCACACACAGAAGTAGACGCCAAATGGTTGAAAGACCTCAATGTGAGACAGGAGTCCATCAAAATCCTAAAGGAGGACACAGGTAGCAAGCTCTTCGACCTCAGCCGCAGCAACTTCTTCCTAGAAACATCACCAAAGGCACGGGAAGCCAGGGCAAAAATGAACTATTGGGATTTCATCAAGATAAAAAGCTTTGGCACAGCAAAAGAAACAGTCCACAAAACCAAAAGACAACCGACAGAATGGGAGAAATTATTTGCAAATGACATATCAGATAAAGGGCTACTATCCAATATGTATAAAAACTTATCAAACTCAACACCCAAAGAACAAATAATCCAATCAAGAAATAGGCAGAAGACATGAACAGACATTTTTCCAAAGAAGACATCCAAATGGCCCACAGGCACATGAAAAAGTGCTCAACACGGCTCGGCATCAGGGAAATCCAAATCAAAACCTCAATGAGATACCACCTCACACCCGTCAGAATGGCTCAAATGAACAAGTCAGGGAACGACAGAGGTTGGCGGGGATGTGGAGAAAGGGGAACCCTCCTACACTGGTGGTGGGAATGCAAGCTGGTGCAACCCCTCTGGAAAAGTGTATGGAGGTTCCTCAAACAGTTATAATTAGAGCTACCATTCGATCCAGCAATTGCACTCCTGGGTATTTACCCCAAAGATACAAATGTAGGGACCCGAAGCGGTACGTGCACCCCATTGTTTATAGCAGCAATATCCACAATAGCCAAACGGTGGAAAGAGCCAAGATGTCCATCGAGAGATGAATGGATAAAGAAGAGGTGGTATATATATACACAATGGACTATTACGCAGCCATCAAAAGGAATGAGGTGTTGCCATGGACAACGACGTGGATGGAACTGGAGGGTCCGACGATTAGTGAAATAAGTCAATCAGAGAAAGACATGTATCATATGACCTCACTGATATGAGGGATTCTTAATCTCAGGAACAGAGTGAGGCTTGCTGGAGTGGTCGGGGGGGGGGATGGGGTGGCTGGGTGATAGACTTTGGGGAGGGTATGAGCTACGGTGAGCGCTGTGAATTGTGTAAGACTGTTGAATCCCAGATCTGTACTTCTGAAACAAAGAACGCAACATATTTTAAGAATAAAGGAAAACAAGGAGACAGCAGGAGAGGAAGAATGAAGGGGAGTTAGTGAGAGGGGGAGACGGACCAGGAGAGATGATGGATTCTGAAAAAAAATCCGAGGTTTCTAGAGGGGAGGTGGGTCGGTGGATTGGTTTGACTGGTGATGGTTATTAAAGAGGGCACATTCTGCATGGAGCACTGTGTGTTAGGAACAAACAATGAATCATGGGACAGTACACCAAAACAAATGATGTAGTACATGGTGATTAACAAAGCAATAAAAAACAAAGACTGTAATAAGAGATGAAGAAGGACACTATATCCTACTTAAAGGGTCTATCCAACAAGAAGATCTCACAATTGTAAATATCTATGCCCCGAACATGGGAGCATCCAATTATATAAGGCAATTAAGAAGAAAAGCAAAGAAACACATTGACCACCATACAATCATAGTGGGGGACTTTAACACCCCCCTGACTGAAATGGCCAGATCATCTAAGCAAAAGATCAACAAGGAAATAAAGACTTTAAATGACACACTGGACCAAATGGACTTCACAGACATATTCAGAACGTTCCATGCCAATGCAACGGAATACACTTTCTTCTCTAGTGCCCATGGAACATTCTCCAGAATGGATCACATCCTAGGTCACAAATCAGGTCTCAACCGGTACCCAAAGATTGGGATCATTCCCTGCACATTTTCAGACCACAATGCTTTGAAACTAGAACTCAATCACAAGAGGAGAGTCGGAAAGAACTCAAATACATGGAGGCTAAAGAGCATCCTACGAAAGAATGAATGGGTCAACCAGGAAATTAAAGAAGAATTTAAAAAGTTCATGGAAACCAATGAAAATGAAAACTCAACTGTCCAAAATCTTTGGGATACAGCCAAGGCAGTCCTGCGAGGAAAGTATATAGCAATACAAGCCTTTCTCAAGAAACAAGAAAGGTCTCAAATACACACCCAACCCTACACCTAAAGGAGCTGGAGAAAGAACGGCAAATAAAGCCTAAACCCAGCAGGAGAAGAGAAATCATGCAGTTCAGAGCAGAAATCAATGAAATAGAACCCAGAAGAACAGTAGAAGTGATCCACGGAATTAGGAGCTGGTACTTTGAAAGAATTCACAAGATTGATACACCCCTGTCCAGGCTGATCAAAAAGAAAAGAGAAATGACCCAAATCAACAAAATCATGAATGAAAGAGGAGAGATCACAAACAACACCAAAGAAATACAAACAATTATAAGAACGTAATCTGAGCAACCCTAGGGCAGCAAATTCCATAACCTGGAAGAAATGGGTGCATTCCTAGAGATGTGTCAACTAACAAAACTGACCCAGGAAGAAATAGAAAACATGAACAGTCCTATAACCACGAAGGCAATTGAAGTAGTCATCAAAAACCTCCCAAGAAACCAAAGCCCAGGGCCAGATGGTTTCCCAGGGGAATTCTATCAGACATTTAAAGAAGAATTAATACCTATTCTCCTGAAACTGTTCCAAACAATAGAAATGGAAGGAAAACTTCCAAACTCATTTATGAGGCCACCATTACCTTGATTCCAAAACCAGACAAAGATCCCATCAAAAAGGAGAATTAGAGACCAATATCCTTGATGAACATCGATGCAAAAATTCTCACCAAAATACTAGCCAAGAGGACCCAACAGTACATGAAAAGGAGTATTCACCATGACCAAGTGGGATTTATCCCTGGGCTGCAAGGCTGGTTCAACATCCGCAAATCAGTCAACGTGATCAAATACATTAACAAAAGAAAGAACGAGAATCATATGATCCTCCCAAGAGATGCAGAAAAAGCATTGGACAAAGTACAGCAACCTTTCTGGATCAAAACTCTTCAGAGTATAGGGACAGCGGGTACATACCTCAATATCATAAAAGCCATCTACGAAAACGCTACAGCGAATATCATTCTCAATGGGGAAAAGCTGAGATCTTTTCCCCTAAAGTCAGCAACGCGGCAGGGATAGCCACTCTCACCACTGCTATTCAACATAGTATTAGAAGTCCTAGCCACAGCAATCAGACAACAAAAAGTAATCCAAGGCATCCAAATCGGCAGAGAGGAAGTCAAACTCTCACTCTTGGCAGATGATATGATACTTTATGTGGAAAACCCAAAAGACTCCACCCCAAAACTGCTAGAACTCACACAGCAATTCCGTCAAGTAGCAGGCTATAAAATCAATGCACAGGAATCAGTGGCATTCCTATACACCAACAACAAGACAGAAGAGAGACAAATCAAGGAGTCGATCCCATTCACAACTGCACCCAAAACCAGAAGAGACCTAGGAATATATTCATCCCAAGAGGCAAAGATCTGTACTCAGAAAACTACAAAATACGCAGGAAAGAAATTGAAGAAGACACAAAGAAACGGAAAAACGTTCCATGCTCATGGATTGGGAGAACCAACATTGTGAAGAGGTCAATGCTACCTAGAGCAATCTACACATGCAATGCAATCCCCATCAAAATACCATCCACTTTTTTCCACGAAATGGAACAAATAATCCTAAAATTTGAATGGAACCTGAAGAGACCCCGAGTAGCCAGAGGAATATTGAGAAAGAAAAGCAAAGCTGGCGGCATCACAATTCTGGACTTCCAGCTCTATGACAAAGCTGTCATCATCAAGACAGTATGGTCCTGGCACAAAAACAGACACATGGATCCATGGAACAGAATCGAGAGCCCAGAAATGGACCCTCAACTCTATGGTCAACTTATCTTTGACAGAGCAGGAAGGAATGTCCAATGGCAAAAAGAGAGTCTCTTCAACAACTGGTGTTGGGAGAATTGGACAGCCCCATGCAGAAGAATGACACTGGACCATTTCCTGACACCACACACAGAAGTAGACGCCAAATGGTTGAAAGACCTCAATGTGAGACAGGAGTCCATCAAAATCCTAAAGGAGAACACAGGTAGCAAGCTCTTCGACCTCAGCCGCAGCAACTTCTTCCTAGAAACATCACCAAAGGCACGGGAAGCCAGGGCAAAAATGAACTATTGGGATTTCATCAAGATAAAAAGCTTTGGCACAGCAAAAGAAACAGTCCACAAAACCAAAAGACAACCGACAGAATGGGAGAAATTATTTGCAAATGACATATCAGATAAAGGGCTACTATCCAATATGTATAAAAACTTATCAAACTCAACACCCAAAGAACAAATAATCCAATCAAGAAATAGGCAGAAGACATGAACAGACATTTTTCCAAAGAAGACATCCAAATGGCCCACAGGCACATGAAAAAGTGCTCAACACGGCTCGGCATCAGGGAAATCCAAATCAAAACCTCAATGAGATACCACCTCACACCCGTCAGAATGGCTCAAATGAACAAGTCAGGGAACGACAGAGGTTGGCGGGGATGTGGAGAAAGGGGAACCCTCCTACACTGGTGGTGGGAATGCAAGCTGGTGCAACCCCTCTGGAAAAGTGTATGTAGGTTCCTCAAACAGTTATAATTAGAGCTACCATTCGATCCAGCAATTGCACTCCTGGGTATTTACCCCAAAGATACAAATGTAGGGACCCGAAGCGGTACGTGCACCCCATTGTTTATAGCAGCAATATCCACAATAGCCAAACGGTGGAAAGAGCCAAGATGTCCATCGAGAGATGAATGGATAAAGAAGAGGTGGTATATCTATACACAATGGACTATTACGCAGCCATCAAAAGGAATGAGGTGTTGCCATGGACAACGACGTGGATGGAACTGGAGGGTCCGACGATTAGTGAAATAAGTCAATCAGAGAAAGACATGTATCATATGACCTCACTGATATGAGGGATTCTTAATCTCAGGAACAGAGTGAGGCTTGCTGGAGTGGTCGGGGGGGGATGGGGTGGCTGGGTGATAGACTTTGGGGAGGGTATGAGCTACGGTGAGCGCTGTGAATTGTGTAAGACTGTTGAATCACAGATCTGTACTTCTGAAACAAAGAACGCAACATATTTTAAGAATAAAGGAAAACAAGGAGACAGCAGGAGAGGAAGAATGAAGGGGAGTTAGTGAGAGGGGGAGACGGACCAGGAGAGATGATGGATTCTGAAAAAAAATCCGAGGTTTCTAGAGGGGAGGTGGGTCGGTGGATTGGTTTGACTGGTGATGGTTATTAAAGAGGGCACATTCTGCATGGAGCACTGTGTGTTAGGAACAAACAATGAATCATGGGACAGTACACCAAAACAAATGATGTAGTACATGGTGATTAACAAAGCAATAAAAAACAAAGACTGTAATAAGAGATGAAGAAGGACACTATATCCTCCTTAAAGGGTCTATCCAACAAGAAGATCTCACAATTGTAAATATCTATGCCCCGAACATGGGAGCATCCAATTATATAAGGCAATTAAGAAGAAAAGCAAAGAAACACATTGACCACCATACAATCATAGTGGGGGACTTTAACACCCCCCTGACTGAAATGGCCAGATCATCTAAGCAAAAGATCAACAAGGAAATAAAGACTTTAAATGACACACTGGAACAAATGGACTTCACAGACATATTCAGAACGTTCCATCCCAATGCAACGGAATACACTTTCTTCTCTAGTGCCCATGGAACATTCTCCAGAATGGATCACATCCTAGGTCACAAATCAGGTCTCAACCGGTACCCAAAGATTGGGATCATTCCCTGCACATTTTCAGACCACAATGCTTTGAAACTAGAACTCAATCACAAGAGGAAAGTGGGAAAGAACTCAAATACATGGAGGCTAAAGAGCATCCTACGAAAGAATGAATGGGTCAACCAGGAAATTAAAGAAGAATTTAAAAAGTTCATGGAAACCAATGAAAATGAAAACTCAACTGTCCAAAATCTTTGGGATACAGCCAAGGCAGTCCTGCGAGGAAAGTATATAGCAATACAAGCCTTTCTCAAGAAACAAGAAAGGTCTCAAATACACACCCAACCCTACACCTAAAGGAGCTGGAGAAAGAACGGCAAATAAAGCCTAAACCCAGCAGGAGAAGAGAAATCATGCAGTTCAGAGCAGAAATCATTGAAATAGAACCCAGAAGAACAGTAGAAGTGATCAACGGAACTAGGAGCTGGTACTTTGAAAGAATTCACAAGATTGATACACCCCTGTCCAGGCTGATCAAAAAGAAAAGAGAAATGACCCAAATCAACAAAATCATGAATGAAAGAGGAGAGATCACAAACAACACCAAAGAAATACAAACAATTATAAGAACGTAATCTGAGCAACCCTAGGGCAGCAAATTCCATAACCTGGAAGAAATGGGTGCATTCCTAGAGATGTGTCAACTAACAAAACTGACCCAGGAAGAAATAGAAAACATGAACAGTCCTATAACCACGAAGGCAATTGAAGTAGTCATCAAAAACCTCCCAAGAAACCAAAGCCCAGGGCCAGATGGTTTCCCAGGGGAATTCTATCAGACATTTAAAGAAGAATTAATACCTATTCTCCTGAAACTGTTCCAAACAATAGAAATGGAAGGAAAACTTCCAAACTCATTTATGAGGCCACCATTACCTTGATTCCAAAACCAGACAAAGATCCCATCAAAAAGGAGAATTAGAGACCAATATCCTTGATGAACATCGATGCAAAAATTCTCACCAAAACTCTAGCCAAGAGGACCCAACAGTACATGAAAAGGAGTATTCACCATGACCAAGTGGGATTTATCCCTGGGCTGCAAGGCTGGTTCAACATCCGCAAATCAGTCAACGTGATCAAATACATTAACAAAAGAAAGAACGAGAATCATATGATCCTCCCAAGAGATGCAGAAAAAGCATTGGACAAAGTACAGCAACCTTTCTGGATCAAAACTCTTCAGAGTATAGGGACAGCGGGTACATACCTCAATATCATAAAAGCCATCTACGAAAACGCTACAGCGAATATCATTCTCAATGGGGAAAAGCTGAGATCTTTTCCCCCAAAGTCAGCAACGCGGCAGGGATAGCCACTCTCACCACTGCTATTCAACATAGTATTAGAAGTCCTAGCCACAGCAAGGAGACAACAAAAAGTAATCCAAGGCATCCAAATCGGCAGAGAGGAAGTCAAACTCTCACTCTTGGCAGATGATATGATACTTTATGTGGAAAACCCAAAAGACTCCACCCCAAAACTGCTAGAACTCACACAGCAATTCCGTCAAGTAGCAGGCTATAAAATCAATGCACAGGAATCAGTGGCATTCCTATACACCAACAACAAGACAGAAGAGAGACAAATCAAGGAGTCGATCCCATTCACAACTGCACCCAAAACCAGAAGAGACCTAGGAATATATTGAACCCAAGAGGCAAGGGATCTGTACTCAGAAAACTACAAAATACGCAGGAAAGAAATTGAAGAAGACACAAAGAAACGGAAAAACGTTCCATGCTCATGGATTGGGAGAACCAACATTGTGAAGAGGTCAATGCTACCTAGAGCAATCTACACATGCAATGCAATCCCCATCAAAATACCATCCACTTTTTTCCACGAAATGGAACAAATAATCCTAAAATTTGAATGGAACCTGAAGAGACCCCGAGTAGCCAGAGGAATATTGAGAAAGAAAAGCAAAGCTGGCGGCATCACAATTCTGGACTTCCAGCTCTATGACAAAGCTGTCATCATCAAGACAGTATGGTACTGGCACAAAAACAGACACATGGATCCATGGAACAGAATCGAGAGCCCAGAAATGGACCCTCAACTCTATGGTCAACTTATCTTTGACAGAGCAGGAAGGAATGTCCAATGGCAAAAAGAGAGTCTCTTCAACAACTGGTGTTGGGAGAATTGGACAGCCCCATGCAGAAGAATGACACTGGACCATTTCCTGACACCACACACAGAAGTAGACGCCAAATGGTTGAAAGACCTCAATGTGAGACAGGAGTCCATCAAAATCCTAAAGGAGAACACAGGTAGCAAGCTCTTCGACCTCAGCCGCAGCAACTTCTTCCTAGAAACATCACCAAAGGCACGGGAAGCCAGGGCAAAAATGAACTATTGGGATTTCATCAAGATAAAAAGCTTTGGCACAGCAAAAGAAACAGTCCACAAAACCAAAAGACAACCGACAGAATGGGAGAAATTATTTGCAAATGACATATCAGATAAAGGGCTACTATCCAATATGTATAAAAACTTATCAAACTCAACACCCAAAGAACAAATAATCCAATCAAGAAATAGGCAGAAGACATGAACAGACATTTTTCCAAAGAAGACATCCAAATGGCCCACAGGCACATGAAAAAGTGCTCAACACGGCTCGGCATCAGGGAAATCCAAATCAAAACCTCAATGAGATACCACCTCACACCCGTCAGAATGGCTCAAATGAACAAGTCAGGGAACGACAGAGGTTGGCGGGGATGTGGAGAAAGGGGAACCCTCCTACACTGGTGGTGGGAATGCAAGCTGGTGCAACCCCTCTGGAAAAGTGTATGTAGGTTCCTCAAACAGTTATAATTAGAGCTACCATTCGATCCAGCAATTGCACTCCTGGGTATTTACCCCAAAGATACAAATGTAGGGACCCGAAGCGGTACGTGCACCCCATTGTTTATAGCAGCAATATCCACAATAGCCAAACGGTGGAAAGAGCCAAGATGTCCATCGAGAGATGAATGGATAAAGAAGAGGTGGTATATCTATACACAATGGACTATTACGCAGCCATCAAAAGGAATGAGGTGTTGCCATGGACAACGACGTGGATGGAACTGGAGGGTCCGACGATTAGTGAAATAAGTCAATCAGAGAAAGACATGTATCATATGACCTCACTGATATGAGGGATTCTTAATCTCAGGAACAGAGTGAGGCTTGCTGGAGTGGTCGGGGGGGGATGGGGTGGCTGGGTGATAGACTTTGGGGAGGGTATGAGCTACGGTGAGCGCTGTGAATTGTGTAAGACTGTTGAATCACAGATCTGTACTTCTGAAACAAAGAACGCAACATATTTTAAGAAGAAAGGAAAACAAGGAGACAGCAGGAGAGGAAGAATGAAGGGGAGTTAGTGAGAGGGGGAGACGGACCAGGAGAGATGATGGATTCTGAAAAAAAATCCGAGGTTTCTAGAGGGGAGGTGGGTCGGTGGATTGGTTTGACTGGTGATGGTTATTAAAGAGGGCACATTCTGCATGGAGCACTGTGTGTTAGGAACAAACAATGAATCATGGGACAGTACACCAAAACAAATGATGTAGTACATGGTGATTAACAAAGCAATAAAAAACAAAGACTGTAATAAGAGATGAAGAAGGACACTATATCCTCCTTAAAGGGTCTATCCAACAAGAAGATCTCACAATTGTAAATATCTATGCCCCGAACATGGGAGCATCCAATTATATAAGGCAATTAAGAAGAAAAGCAAAGAAACACATTGACCACCATACAATCATAGTGGGGGACTTTAACACCCCCCTGACTGAAATGGCCAGATCATCTAAGCAAAAGATCAACAAGGAAATAAAGACTTTAAATGACACACTGGAACAAATGGACTTCACAGACATATTCAGAACGTTCCATCCCAATGCAACGGAATACACTTTCTTCTCTAGTGCCCATGGAACATTCTCCAGAATGGATCACATCCTAGGTCACAAATCAGGTCTCAACCGGTACCCAAAGATTGGGATCATTCCCTGCACATTTTCAGACCACAATGCTTTGAAACTAGAACTCAATCACAAGAGGAGAGTCGGAAAGAACTCAAATACATGGAGGCTAAAGAGCATCCTACGAAAGAATGAATGGGTCAACCAGGAAATTAAAGAAGAATTTAAAAAGTTCATGGAAACCAATGAAAATGAAAACTCAACTGTCCAAAATCTTTGGGATACAGCCAAGGCAGTCCTGCGAGGAAAGTATATAGCAATACAAGCCTTTCTCAAGAAACAAGAAAGGTCTCAAATACACACCCAACCCTACACCTAAAGGAGCTGGAGAAAGAACGGCAAATAAAGCCTAAACCCAGCAGGAGAAGAGAAATCATGCAGTTCAGAGCAGAAATCAATGAAATAGAACCCAGAAGAACAGTAGAAGTGATCCACGGAACTAGGAGCTGGTACTTTGAAAGAATTCACAAGATTGATACACCCCTGTCCAGGCTGATCAAAAAGAAAAGAGAAATGACCCAAATCAACAAAATCATGAATGAAAGAGGAGAGATCACAAACAACACCAAAGAAATACAAACAATTATAAGAACGTAATCTGAGCAACCCTAGGGCAGCAAATTCCATAACCTGGAAGAAATGGGTGCATTCCTAGAGATGTGTCAACTAACAAAACTGACCCAGGAAGAAATAGAAAACATGAACAGTCCTATAACCACGAAGGCAATTGAAGTAGTCATCAAAAACCTCCCAAGAAACCAAAGCCCAGGGCCAGATGGTTTCCCAGGGGAATTCTATCAGACATTTAAAGAAGAATTAATACCTATTCTCCTGAAACTGTTCCAAACAATAGAAATGGAAGGAAAACTTCCAAACTCATTTATGAGGCCACCATTACCTTGATTCCAAAACCAGACAAAGATCCCATCAAAAAGGAGAATTAGAGACCAATATCCTTGATGAACATCGATGCAAAAATTCTCACCAAAATACTAGCCAAGAGGACCCAACAGTACATGAAAAGGAGTATTCACCATGACCAAGTGGGATTTATCCCTGGGCTGCAAGGCTGGTTCAACATCCGCAAATCAGTCAACGTGATCAAATACATTAACAAAAGAAAGAACGAGAATCATATGATCCTCCCAAGAGATGCAGAAAAAGCATTGGACAAAGTACAGCAACCTTTCTGGATCAAAACTCTTCAGAGTATAGGGACAGCGGGTACATACCTCAATATCATAAAAGCCATCTACGAAAACGCTACAGCGAATATCATTCTCAATGGGGAAAAGCTGAGATCTTTTCCCCTAAAGTCAGCAACGCGGCAGGGATAGCCACTCTCACCACTGCTATTCAACATAGTATTAGAAGTCCTAGCCACAGCAATCAGACAACAAAAAGTAATCCAAGGCATCCAAATCGGCAGAGAGGAAGTCAAACTCTCACTCTTGGCAGATGATATGATACTTTATGTGGAAAACCCAAAAGACTCCACCCCAAAACTGCTAGAACTCACACAGCAATTCCGTCAAGTAGCAGGCTATAAAATCAATGCACAGGAATCAGTGGCATTCCTATACACCAACAACAAGACAGAAGAGAGACAAATCAAGGAGTCGATCCCATTCACAACTGCACCCAAAACCAGAAGAGACCTAGGAATATATTCATCCCAAGAGGCAAAGGATCTGTACTCAGAAAACTACAAAATACGCAGGAAAGAAATTGAAGAAGACACAAAGAAACGGAAAAACGTTCCATGCTCATGGATTGGGAGAACCAACATTGTGAAGAGGTCAATGCTACCTAGAGCAATCTACACATGCAATGCAATCCCCATCAAAATACCATCCACTTTTTTCCACGAAATGGAACAAATAATCCTAAAATTTGAATGGAACCTGAAGAGACCCCGAGTAGCCAGAGGAATATTGAGAAAGAAAAGCAAAGCTGGCGGCATCACAATTCTGGACTTCCAGCTCTATGACAAAGCTGTCATCATCAAGACAGTATGGTCCTGGCACAAAAACAGACACATGGATCCATGGAACAGAATCGAGAGCCCAGAAATGGACCCTCAACTCTATGGTCAACTTATCTTTGACAGAGCAGGAAGGAATGTCCAATGGCAAAAAGAGAGTCTCTTCAACAACTGGTGTTGGGAGAATTGGACAGCCGCATGCAGAAGAATGACACTGGACCATTTCCTGACACCACACACAGAAGTAGACGCCAAATGGTTGAAAGACCTCAATGTGAGACAGGAGTCCATCAAAATCCTAAAGGAGGACACAGGTAGCAAGCTCTTCGACCTCAGCCGCAGCAACTTCTTCCTAGAAACATCACCAAAGGCACGGGAAGCCAGGGCAAAAATGAACTATTGGGATTTCATCAAGATAAAAAGCTTTGGCACAGCAAAAGAAACAGTCCACAAAACCAAAAGACAACCGACAGAATGGGAGAAATTATTTGCAAATGACATATCAGATAAAGGGCTACTATCCAATATGTATAAAAACTTATCAAACTCAACACCCAAAGAACAAATAATCCAATCAAGAAATAGGCAGAAGACATGAACAGACATTTTTCCAAAGAAGACATCCAAATGGCCCACAGGCACATGAAAAAGTGCTCAACACGGCTCGGCATCAGGGAAATCCAAATCAAAACCTCAATGAGATACCACCTCACACCCGTCAGAATGGCTCAAATGAACAAGTCAGGGAACGACAGAGGTTGGCGGGGATGTGGAGAAAGGGGAACCCTCCTACACTGGTGGTGGGAATGCAAGCTGGTGCAAACCCTCTGGAAAAGTGTATGGAGTTTCCTCAAACAGTTATAATTAGAGCTACCATTCGATCCAGCAATTGCACTCCTGGGTATTTACCCCAAAGATACAAATGTAGGGACCCGAAGCGGTACGTGCACCCCATTGTTTATAGCAGCAATATCCACAATAGCCAAACGGTGGAAAGAGCCAAGATGTCCATCGACAGATGAATGGATAAAGAAGAGGTGGTATATATATACACAATGGACTATTACGCAGCCATCAAAAGGAATGAGGTGTTGCCATGGACAACGACGTGGATGGAACTGGAGGGTCCGACGATTAGTGAAATAAGTCAATCAGAGAAAGACATCTATCATATGACCTCACTGATATGAGGGATTCTTAATCTCAGGAACAGAGTGAGGCTTGCTGGAGTGGTCGGGGGGGGGGATGGGGTGGCTGGGTGATAGACTTTGGGGAGGGTATGAGCTACGGTGAGCGCTGTGAATTGTGTAAGACTGTTGAATCACAGATCTGTACTTCTGAAACAAATAACGCAACATATTTTAAGAATAAAGGAAAACAAGGAGACAGCAGGAGAGGAAGAATGAAGGGGAGTTAGTGAGAGGGGGAGACGGACCAGGAGAGATGATGGATTCTGAAAAAAAATGCGAGGTTTCTAGAGGGGAGGTGGGTCGGTGGATTGGTTTGACTGGTGATGGTTATTAAAGAGGGCACATTCTGCATGGAGCACTGTGTGTTAGGAACAAACAATGAATCATGGGACAGTACACCAAAACAAATGATGTAGTACATGGTGATTAACAAAGCAATAAAAAACAAAGACTGTAATAAGAGATGAAGAAGGACACTATATCCTCCTTAAAGGGTCTATCCAACAAGAAGATCTCACAATTGTAAATATCTATGCCCCGAACATGGGAGCATCCAATTATATAAGGCAATTAAGAAGAAAAGCAAAGAAACACATTGAGCACCATACAATCATAGTGGGGGACTTTAACACCCCCCTGACTGAAATGGCCAGATCATCTAAGCAAAAGATCAACAAGGAAAGAAAGACTTTAAATGACACACTGGACCAAATGGACTTCACAGACATATTCAGAACGTTCCATCCCAATGCAACGGAATACACTTTCTTCTCTAGTGCCCATGGAACATTCTCCAGAATGGATCACATCCTAGGTCACAAATCAGGTCTCAACCGGTACCCAAAGATTGGGATCATTCCCTGCACATTTTCAGACCACAATGCTTTGAAACTAGAACTCAATCACAAGAGGAGAGTCGGAAAGAACTCAAATACATGGAGGCTAAAGAGCATCCTACGAAAGAATGAATGGGTCAACCAGGAAATTAAAGAAGAATTTAAAAAGTTCATGGAAACCAATGAAAATGAAAACTCAACTGTCCAAAATCTTTGGGATACAGCCAACGCAGTCCTGCGAGGAAAGTATATAGCAATACAAGCCTTTCTCAAGAAACAAGAAAGGTCTCAAATACACACCCAACCCTACACCTAAAGGAGCTGGAGAAAGAACGGCAAATAAAGCCTAAACCCAGCAGGAGAAGAGAAATCATGCAGTTCAGAGCAGAAATCAATGAAATAGAACCCAGAAGAACAGTAGAAGTGATCAACGGAACTAGGAGCTGGTACTTTGAAAGAATTCACAAGATTGATACACCCCTGTCCAGGCTGATCAAAAAGAAAAGAGAAATGACCCAAATCAACAAAATCATGAATGAAAGAGGAGAGATCACAAACAACACCAAAGAAATACAAACAATTATAAGAACGTAATCTGAGCAACCCTAGGGCAGCAAATTCCATAACCTGGAAGAAATGGGTGCATTCCTAGAGATGTGTCAACTAACAAAACTGACCCAGGAAGAAATAGAAAACATGAACAGTCCTATAACCACGAAGGCAATTGAAGTAGTCATCAAAAACCTCCCAAGAAACCAAAGCCCAGGGCCAGATGGTTTCCCAGGGGAATTCTATCAGACATTTAAAGAAGAATTAATACCTATTCTCCTGAAACTGTTCCAAACAATAGAAATGGAAGGAAAACTTCCAAACTCATTTATGAGGCCACCATTACCTTGATTCCCAAACCAGACAAAGATCCCATCAAAAAGGAGAATTAGAGACCAATATCCTTGATGAACATCGATGCAAAAATTCTCACCAAAATGCTAGCCAAGAGGACCCAACAGTACATGAAAAGGAGTATTCACCATGACCAAGTGGGATTTATCCCTGGGCTGCAAGGCTGGTTCAACATCCGCAAATCAGTCAACGTGATCAAATACATTAACAAAAGAAAGAACGAGAATCATATGATCCTCCCAAGAGATGCAGAAAAAGCATTGGACAAAGTACAGCAACCTTTCTGGATCAAAACTCTTCAGAGTATAGGGACAGCGGGTACATACCTCAATATCATAAAAGCCATCTACGAAAACGCTACAGCGAATATCATTCTCAATGGGGAAAAGCTGAGATCTTTTCCCCTAAAGTCAGCAACGCGGCAGGGATAGCCACTCTCACCACTGCTATTCAACATAGTATTAGAAGTCCTAGCCACAGCAATCAGACAACAAAAAGTAATCCAAGGCATCCAAATCGGCAGAGAGGAAGTCAAACTCTCACTCTTGGCAGATGATATGATACTTTATGTGGAAAACCCAAAAGACTCCACCCCAAAACTGCTAGAACTCACACAGCAATTCCGTCAAGTAGCAGGCTATAAAATCAATGCACAGGAATCAGTGGCATTCCTATACACCAACAACAAGACAGAAGAGAGACAAATCAAGGAGTCGATCCCATTCACAACTGCACCCAAAAGCAGAAGAGACCTAGGAATATATTGAACCCAAGAGGCAAAGGATCTGTACTCAGAAAACTACAAAATACGCAGGAAAGAAATTGAAGAAGACACAAAGAAACGGAAAAACGTTCCATGCTCATGGATTGGGAGAACCAACATTGTGAAGAGGTCAATGCTACCTAGAGCAATCTACACATGCAATGCAATCCCCATCAAAATACCATCCACTTTTCTCCACGAAATGGAACAAATAATCCTAAAATTTGAATGGAACCTGAAGAGACCCCGAGTAGCCAGAGGAATATTGAGAAAGAAAAGCAAAGCTGGCGGCATCACAATTCTGGACTTCCAGCTCTATGACAAAGCTGTCATCATCAAGACAGTATGGTACTGGCACAAAAACAGACACATGGATCCATGGAACAGAATCGAGAGCCCAGAAATGGACCCTCAACTCTATGGTCAACTTATCTTTGACAGAGCAGGAAGGAATGTCCAATGGCAAAAAGAGAGTCTCTTCAACAACTGGTGTTGGGAGAATTGGACAGCCCCATGCAGAAGAATGACACTGGACCATTTCCTGACACCACACACAGAAGTAGACGCCAAATGGTTGAAAGACCTCAATGTGAGACAGGAGTCCATCAAAATCCTAAAGGAGGACACAGGTAGCAAGCTCTTCGACCTCAGCCGCAGCAACTTCTTCCTAGAAACATCACCAAAGGCACGGGAAGCCAGGGCAAAAATGAACTATTGGGATTTCATCAAGATAAAAAGCTTTGGCACAGCAAAAGAAACAGTCCACAAAACCAAAAGACAACCGACAGAATGGGAGAAATTATTTGCAAATGACATATCAGATAAAGGGCTACTATCCAATATGTATAAAAACTTATCAAACTCAACACCCAAAGAACAAATAATCCAATCAAGAAATAGGCAGAAGACATGAACAGACATTTTTCCAAAGAAGACATCCAAATGGCCCACAGGCACATGAAAAAGTGCTCAACACGGCTCGGCATCAGGGAAATCCAAATCAAAACCTCAATGAGATACCACCTCACACCCGTCAGAATGGCTCAAATGAACAAGTCAGGGAACGACAGAGGTTGGCGGGGATGTGGAGAAAGGGGAACCCTCCTACACTGGTGGTGGGAATGCAAGCTGGTGCAAACCCTCTGGAAAAGTGTATGGAGTTTCCTCAAACAGTTATAATTAGAGCTACCATTCGATCCAGCAATTGCACTCCTGGGTATTTACCCCAAAGATACAAATGTAGGGACCCGAAGCGGTACGTGCACCCCATTGTTTATAGCAGCAATATCCACAATAGCCAAACGGTGGAAAGAGCCAAGATGTCCATCGACAGATGAATGGATAAAGAAGAGGTGGTATATATATACACAATGGACTATTACGCAGCCATCAAAAGGAATGAGGTGTTGCCATGGACAACGACGTGGATGGAACTGGAGGGTCCGACGATTAGTGAAATAAGTCAATCAGAGAAAGACATGTATCATATGACCTCACTGATATGAGGGATTCCTAATCTCAGGAACAGAGTGAGGCTTGCCGGAGTGATCGGGGGGGGGGATGGGGTGGCTGGGTGATAGACTTTGGGGAGGGTATGAGCTACGGTGAGCGCTGTGAATTGTGTAAGACTGTTGAATCACAGATCTGTACTTCTGAAACAAATAACGCAACATATTTTAAGAATAAAGGAAAACAAGGAGACAGCAGGAGAGGAAGAATGAAGGGGAGTTAGTGAGAGGGGGAGACGGACCAGGAGAGATGATGGATTCTGAAAAAAAATCCGAGGTTTCTAGAGGGGAGGTGGGTCGGTGGATTGGTTTGACTGGTGATGGTTATTAAAGAGGGCACATTCTGCATGGAGCACTGTGTGTTAGGAACAAACAATGAATCATGGGACAGTACACCAAAACAAATGATGTAGTACATGGTGATTAACAAAGCAATAAAAAACAAAGACTGTAATAAGAGATGAAGAAGGACACTATATCCTCCTTAAAGGGTCTATCCAACAAGAAGATCTCACAATTGTAAATATCTATGCCCCGAACATGGGAGCATCCAATTATATAAGGCAATTAAGAAGAAAAGCAAAGAAACACATTGACCACCATACAATCATAGTGGGGGACTTTAACACCCCCCTGACTGAAATGGCCAGATCATCTAAGCAAAAGATCAACAAGGAAATAAAGACTTTAAATGACACACTGGACCAAATGGACTTCACAGACATATTCAGAACGTTCCATCCCAATGCAACGGAATACACTTTCTTCTCTAGTGCCCATGGAACATTCTCCAGAATGGATCACATCCTAGGTCACAAATCAGGTCTCAACCGGTACCCAAAGATTGGGATCATTCCCTGCACATTTTCAGACCACAATGCTTTGAAACTAGAACTCAATCACAAGAGGAGAGTCGGAAAGAACTCAAATACATGGAGGCTAAAGAGCATCCTACGAAAGAATGAATGGGTCAACCAGGAAATTAAAGAAGAATTTAAAAAGTTCATGGAAACCAATGAAAATGAAAACTCAACTGTCCAAAATCTTTGGGATACAGCCAAGGCAGTCCTGCGAGGAAAGTATATAGCAATACAAGCCTTTCTCAAGAAACAAGAAAGGTCTCAAATACACACCCAACCCTACACCTAAAGGAGCTGGAGAAAGAACGGCAAATAAAGCCTAAACCCAGCAGGAGAAGAGAAATCATGCAGTTCAGAGCAGAAATCAATGAAATAGAACCCAGAAGAACAGTAGAAGTGATCAACGGAACTAGGAGCTGGTACTTTGAAAGAATTCACAAGATTGATACACCCCTGTCCAGGCTGATCAAAAAGAAAAGAGAAATGACCCAAATCAACAAAATCATGAATGAAAGAGGAGAGATCACAAACAACACCAAAGAAATACAAACAATTATAAGAACGTAATCTGAGCAACCCTAGGGCAGCAAATTCCATAACCTGGAAGAAATGGGTGCATTCCTAGAGATGTGTCAACTAACAAAACTGACCCAGGAAGAAATAGAAAACATGAACAGTCCTATAACCACGAAGGCAATTGAAGTAGTCATCAAAAACCTCCCAAGAAACCAAAGCCCAGGGCCAGATGGTTTCCCAGGGGAATTCTATCAGACATTTAAAGAAGAATTAATACCTATTCTCCTGAAACTGTTCCAAACAATAGAAATGGAAGGAAAACTTCCAAACTCATTTATGAGGCCACCATTACCTTGATTCCAAAACCAGACAAAGATCCCATCAAAAAGGAGAATTAGAGCCCAATATCCTTGATGAACATCGATGCAAAAATTCTCACCAAAATGCTAGCCAAGAGGACCCAACAGTACATGAAAAGGAGTATTCACCATGACCAAGTGGGATTTATCCCTGGGCTGCAAGGCTGGTTCAACATCCGCAAATCAGTCAACGTGATCAAATACATTAACAAAAGAAAGAACGAGAATCATATGATCCTCCCAAGAGATGCAGAAAAAGCATTGGACAAAGTACAGCAACCTTTCTGGATCAAAACTCTTCAGAGTATAGGGACAGCGGGTACATACCTCAATATCATAAAAGCCATCTACGAAAACGCTACAGCGAATATCATTCTCAATGGGGAAAAGCTGAGATCTTTTCCCCCAAAGTCAGCAACGCGGCAGGGATAGCCACTCTCACCACTGCTATTCAACATAGTATTAGAAGTCCTAGCCACAGCAATCAGACAACAAAAAGTAATCCAAGGCATCCAAATCGGCAGAGAGGAAGTCAAACTCTCACTCTTGGCAGATGATATGATACTTTATGTGGAAAACCCAAAAGACTCCACCCCAAAACTGCTAGAACTCACACAGCAATTCCGTCAAGTAGCAGGCTATAAAATCAATGCACAGGAATCAGTGGCATTCCTATACACCAACAACAAGACAGAAGAGAGACAAATCAAGGAGTCGATCCCATTCACAACTGCACCCAAAACCAGAAGAGACCTAGGAATATATTCATCCCAAGAGGCAAAGGATCTGTACTCAGAAAACTACAAAATACGCAGGAAAGAAATTGAAGAAGACACAAAGAAACGGAAAAACGTTCCATGCTCATGGATTGGGAGAACCAACATTGTGAAGAGGTCAATGCTACCTAGAGCAATCTACACATGCAATGCAATCCCCATCAAAATACCATCCACTTTTTTCCACGAAATGGAACAAATAATCCTAAAATTTGAATGGAACCTGAAGAGACCCCGAGTAGCCAGAGGAATATTGAGAAAGAAAAGCAAAGCTGGCGGCATCACAATTCTGGACTTCCAGCTCTATGACAAAGCTGTCATCATCAAGACAGTATGGTACTGGCACAAAAACAGACACATGGATCCATGGAACAGAATCGAGAGCCCAGAAATGGACCCTCAACTCTATGGTCAACTTATCTTTGACAGAGCAGGAAGGAATGTCCAATGGCAAAAAGAGAGTCTCTTCAACAACTGGTGTTGGGAGAATTGGACAGCCCCATGCAGAAGAATGACACTGGACCATTTCCTGACACCACACACAGAAGTAGACGCCAAATGTTTGAAAGACCTCAATGTGAGACAGGAGTCCATCAAAATCCTAAAGGAGAACACAGGTAGCAAGCTCTTCGACCTCAGCCGCAGCAACTTCTTCCTAGAAACATCACCAAAGGCACGGGAAGCCAGGGCAAAAATGAACTATTGGGATTTCATCAAGATAAAAAGCTTTGGCACAGCAAAAGAAACAGTCCACAAAACCAAAAGACAACCGACAGAATGGGAGAAATTATTTGCAAATGACCTATCAGATAAAGGGCTACTATCCAATATGTATAAAAACTTATCAAACTCAACACCCAAAGAACAAATAATCCAATCAAGAAATAGGCAGAAGACATGAACAGACATTTTTCCAAAGAAGACATCCAAATGGCCCACAGGCACATGAAAAAGTGCTCAACACGGCTCGGCATCAGGGAAATCCAAATCAAAACCTCAATGAGATACCACCTCACACCCGTCAGAATGGCTCAAATGAACAAGTCAAGGAACGACAGAGGTTGGCGGGGATGTGGAGAAAGGGGAACCCTCCTACACTGGTGGTGGGAATGCAAGCTGGTGCAACCCCTCTGGAAAAGTGTATGTAGGTTCCTCAAACAGTTAAATTAGAGCTACCATTCGATCCAGCAATTGCACTCCTGGGTATTTACCCCAAAGATACAAATGTAGGGACCCGAAGCGGTACGTGCACCCCATTGTTTATAGCAGCAATATCCACAATAGCCAAACGGTGGAAAGAGCCAAGATGTCCATCGACAGATGAATGGATAAAGAAGAGGTGGTATATATATACACAATGGACTATTACGCAGCCATCAAAAGGAATGAGGTGTTGCCATGGACAACGACGTGGATGGAACTGGAGGGTCCGACGATTAGTGAAATAAGTCAATCAGAGAAAGACATGTATCATATGACCTCACTGATATGAGGGATTCTTAATCTCAGGAACAGAGTGAGGCTTGCTGGAGTGGTCGGGGGGGGGGATGGGGTGGCTGGGTGATAGACTTTGGGGAGGGTATGAGCTACGGTGAGCGCTGTGAATTGTGTAAGACTGTTGAATCACAGATCTGTACTTCTGAAACAAAGAACGCAACATATTTTAAGAATAAAGGAAAACAAGGAGACAGCAGGAGAGGAAGAATGAAGGGGAGTTAGTGAGAGGGGGAGACGGACCAGGAGAGATGATGGATTCTGAAAAAAAATCCGAGGTTTCTAGAGGGGAGGTGGGTCGGTGGATTGGTTTGACTGGTGATGGTTATTAAAGAGGGCACATTCTGCATGGAGCACTGTGTGTTAGGAACAAACAATGAATCATGGGACAGTACACCAAAACAAATGATGTAGTACATGGTGATTAACAAAGCAATAAAAAACAAAGACTGTAATAAGAGATGAAGAAGGACACTATATCCTACTTAAAGGGTCTATCCAACAAGAAGATCTCACAATTGTAAATATCTATGCCCCGAACATGGGAGCATCCAATTATATAAGGCAATTAAGAAGAAAAGCAAAGAAACACATTGACCACCATACAATCATAGTGGGGGACTTTAACACCCCCCTGACTGAAATGGCCAGATCATCTAAGCAAAAGATCAACAAGGAAATAAAGACTTTAAATGACACACTGGACCAAATGGACTTCACAGACATATTCAGAACGTTCCATCCCAATGCAACGGAATACACATTCTTCTCTAGTGCCCATGGAACATTCTCCAGAATGGATCACATCCTAGGTCACAAATCAGGTCTCAACCGGTACCCAAAGATTGGGATCATTCCCTGCACATTTTCAGACCACAATGTTTTGAAACTAGAACTCAATCACAAGATGAGAGTCGGAAAGAACTCAAATACATGGAGGCTAAAGAGCATCCTACGAAAGAATGAATGGGTCAACCAGGAAATTAAAGAAGAATTTAAAAAGTTCATGGAAACCAATGAAAATGAAAACTCAACTGTCCAAAATCTTTGGGATACAGCCAAGGCAGTCCTGCGAGGAAAGTATATAGCAATACAAGCCTTTCTCAAGAAACAAGAAAGGTCTCAAATACACACCCAACCCTACACCTAAAGGAGCTGGAGAAAGAACGACAAATAAAGCCTAAACCCAGCAGGAGAAGAGAAATCATGCAGTTCAGAGCAGAAATCAATGAAATAGAACCCAGAAGAACAGTAGAAGTGATCAACGGAACTAGGAGCTGGTACTTTGAAAGAATTCACAAGATTGATACACCCCTGTCCAGGCTGATCAAAAAGAAAAGAGAAATGACCCAAATCAACAAAATCATGAATGAAAGAGGAGAGATCACAAACAACACCAAAGAAATACAAACAATTATAAGAACGTAATCTGAGCAACCCTAGGGCAGCAAATTCCATAACCTGGAAGAAATGGGTGCATTCCTAGAGATGTGTCAACTAACAAAACTGACCCAGGAAGAAATAGAAAACATGAACAGTCCTATAACCACGAAGGCAATTGAAGTAGTCATCAAAAACCTCCCAAGAAACCAAAGCCCAGGGCCAGATGGTTTCCCAGGGGAATTCTATCAGACATTTAAAGAAGAATTAATACCTATTCTCCTGAAACTGTTCCAAACAATAGAAATGGAAGGAAAACTTCCAAACTCATTTATGAGGCCACCATTACCTTGATTCCAAAACCAGACAAAGATCCCATCAAAAAGGAGAATTAGAGCCCAATATCCTTGATGAACATCGATGCAAAAATTCTCACCAAAATACTAGCCAAGAGGACCCAACAGTACATGGAAAGGAGTATTCACCATGACCAAGTGGGATTTATCCCTGGGCTGCAAGGCTGGTTCAACATCCGCAAATCAGTCAACGTGATCAAATACATTAACAAAAGAAAGAACGAGAATCATATGATCCTCCCAAGAGATGCAGAAAAAGCATTGGACAAAGTACAGCAACCTTTCTGGATCAAAACTCTTCAGAGTATAGGGACAGCGGGTACATACCTCAATATCATAAAAGCCATCTACGAAAACGCTACAGCGAATATCATTCTCAATGGGGAAAAGCTGAGACCTTTTCCCCCAAAGTCAGCAACGCGGCAGGGATAGCCACTCTCACCACTGCTATTCAACATAGTATTAGAAGTCCTAGCCACAGCAATCAGACAACAAAAAGTAATCCAAGACATCCAAATCGGCAGAGAGGAAGTCAAACTCTCACTCTTGGCAGATGATATGATACTTTATGTGGAAAACCCAAAAGACTCCACCCCAAAACTGCTAGAACTCACACAGCAATTCCGTCAAGTAGCAGGCTATAAAATCAATGCACAGGAATCAGTGGCATTCCTATACAACAACAACAAGACAGAAGAGAGACAAATCAAGGAGTCGATCCCATTCACAACTGCACCCAAAACCAGAAGAGACCTAGCAATATATTGAACCCAAGAGGCAAGGGATCTGTACTCAGAAAACTACAAAATACGAAGGAAAGAAATTGAAGAAGACACAAAGAAACGGAAAAACGTTCCATGCTCATGGATTGGGAGAACCAACATTGTGAAGAGGTCAATGCTACCTAGAGCAATCTACACATGCAATGCAATCCCCATCAAAATACCATCCACTTTTTTCCACGAAATGGAACAAATAATCCTAAAATTTGAATGGAACCTGAAGAGACCCCGAGTAGCCAGAGGAATATTGAGAAAGAAAAGCAAAGCTGGCGGCATCACAATTCTGGACTTCCAGCTCTATGACAAAGCTGTCATCATCAAGACAGTATGGTACTGGCACAAAAACAGACACATGGATCCATGGAACAGAATCGAGAGCCCAGAAATGGACCCTCAACTCTATGGTCAACTTATCTTTGACAGAGCAGGAAGGAATGTCCAATGGCAAAAAGAGAGTCTCTTCAACAACTGGTGTTGGGAGAATTGGACAGCCCCATGCAGAAGAATGACACTGGACCATTTCCTGACACCACACACAGAAGTAGACGCCAAATGGTTGAAAGACCTCAATGTGAGACAGGAGTCCATCAAAATCCTAAAGGAGAACACAGGTAGCAAGCTCTTCGACCTCAGCCGCAGCAACTTCTTCCTAGAAACATCACCAAAGGCACGGGAAGCCAGGGCAAAAATGAACTATTGGGATTTCATCAAGATAAAAAGCTTTGGCACAGCAAAAGAAACAGTCCACAAAACCAAAAGACAACCGACAGAATGGGAGAAATTATTTGCAAATGACCTATCAGATAAAGGGCTACTATCCAATATGTATAAAAACTTATCAAACTCAACACCCAAAGAACAAATAATCCAATCAAGAAATAGGCAGAAGACATGAACAGACATTTTTCCAAAGAAGACATCCAAATGGCCCACAGGCACATGAAAAAGTGCTCAACACGGCTCGGCATCAGGGAAATCCAAATCAAAACCTCAATGAGATACCACCTCACACCCGTCAGAATGGCTCAAATGAACAAGTCAAGGAACGACAGAGGTTGGCGGGGATGTGGAGAAAGGGGAACCCTCCTACACTGGTGGTGGGAATGCAAGCTGGTGCAACCCCTCTGGAAAAGTGTATGTAGGTTCCTCAAACAGTTAAATTAGAGCTACCATTCGATCCAGCAATTGCACTCCTGGGTATTTACCCCAAAGATACAAATGTAGGGACCCGAAGCGGTACGTGCACCCCATTGTTTATAGCAGCAATATCCACAATAGCCAAACGGTGGAAAGAGCCAAGATGTCCATCGACAGATGAATGGATAAAGAAGAGGTGGTATATATATACACAATGGACTATTACGCAGCCATCAAAAGGAATGAGGTGTTGCCATGGACAACGACGTGGATGGAACTGGAGGGTCCGACGATTAGTGAAATAAGTCAATCAGAGAAAGACATGTATCATATGACCTCACTGATATGAGGGATTCTTAATCTCAGGAACAGAGTGAGGCTTGCTGGAGTGGTCGGGGGGGGGGATGGGGTGGCTGGGTGATAGACTTTGGGGAGGGTATGAGCTACGGTGAGCGCTGTGAATTGTGTAAGACTGTTGAATCACAGATCTGTACTTCTGAAACAAAGAACGCAACATATTTTAAGAATAAAGGAAAACAAGGAGACAGCAGGAGAGGAAGAATGAAGGGGAGTTAGTGAGAGGGGGAGACGGACCAGGAGAGATGATGGATTCTGAAAAAAAATCCGAGGTTTCTAGAGGGGAGGTGGGTCGGTGGATTGGTTTGACTGGTGATGGTTATTAAAGAGGGCACATTCTGCATGGAGCACTGTGTGTTAGGAACAAACAATGAATCATGGGACAGTACACCAAAACAAATGATGTAGTACATGGTGATTAACAAAGCAATAAAAAACAAAGACTGTAATAAGAGATGAAGAAGGACACTATATCCTACTTAAAGGGTCTATCCAACAAGAAGATCTCACAATTGTAAATATCTATGCCCCGAACATGGGAGCATCCAATTATATAAGGCAATTAAGAAGAAAAGCAAAGAAACACATTGACCACCATACAATCATAGTGGGGGACTTTAACACCCCCCTGACTGAAATGGCCAGATCATCTAAGCAAAAGATCAACAAGGAAATAAAGACTTTAAATGACACACTGGACCAAATGGACTTCACAGACATATTCAGAACGTTCCATCCCAATGCAACGGAATACACATTCTTCTCTAGTGCCCATGGAACATTCTCCAGAATGGATCACATCCTAGGTCACAAATCAGGTCTCAACCGGTACCCAAAGATTGGGATCATTCCCTGCACATTTTCAGACCACAATGTTTTGAAACTAGAACTCAATCACAAGAGGAGAGTCGGAAAGAACTCAAATACATGGAGGCTAAAGAGCATCCTACGAAAGAATGAATGGGTCAACCAGGAAATTAAAGAAGAATTTAAAAAGTTCATGGAAACCAATGAAAATGAAAACTCAACTGTCCAAAATCTTTGGGATACAGCCAAGGCAGTCCTGCGAGGAAAGTATATAGCAATACAAGCCTTTCTCAAGAAACAAGAAAGGTCTCAAATACACACCCAACCCTACACCTAAAGGAGCTGGAGAAAGAACGACAAATAAAGCCTAAACCCAGCAGGAGAAGAGAAATCATGCAGTTCAGAGCAGAAATCAATGAAATAGAACCCAGAAGAACAGTAGAAGTGATCAACGGAACTAGGAGCTGGTACTTTGAAAGAATTCACAAGATTGATACACCCCTGTCCAGGCTGATCAAAAAGAAAAGAGAAATGACCCAAATCAACAAAATCATGAATGAAAGAGGAGAGATCACAAACAACACCAAAGAAATACAAACAATTATAAGAACGTAATCTGAGCAACCCTAGGGCAGCAAATTCCATAACCTGGAAGAAATGGGTGCATTCCTAGAGATGTGTCAACTAACAAAACTGACCCAGGAAGAAATAGAAAACATGAACAGTCCTATAACCACGAAGGCAATTGAAGTAGTCATCAAAAACCTCCCAAGAAACCAAAGCCCAGGGCCAGATGGTTTCCCAGGGGAATTCTATCAGACATTTAAAGAAGAATTAATACCTATTCTCCTGAAACTGTTCCAAACAATAGAAATGGAAGGAAAACTTCCAAACTCATTTATGAGGCCACCATTACCTTGATTCCAAAACCAGACAAAGATCCCATCAAAAAGGAGAATTAGAGCCCAATATCCTTGATGAACATCGATGCAAAAATTCTCACCAAAATACTAGCCAAGAGGACCCAACAGTACATGGAAAGGAGTATTCACCATGACCAAGTGGGATTTATCCCTGGGCTGCAAGGCTGGTTCAACATCCGCAAATCAGTCAACGTGATCAAATACATTAACAAAAGAAAGAACGAGAATCATATGATCCTCCCAAGAGATGCAGAAAAAGCATTGGACAAAGTACAGCAACCTTTCTGGATCAAAACTCTTCAGAGTATAGGGACAGCGGGTACATACCTCAATATCATAAAAGCCATCTACGAAAACGCTACAGCGAATATCATTCTCAATGGGGAAAAGCTGAGACCTTTTCCCCCAAAGTCAGCAACGCGGCAGGGATAGCCACTCTCACCACTGCTATTCAACATAGTATTAGAAGTCCTAGCCACAGCAATCAGACAACAAAAAGTAATCCAAGACATCCAAATCGGCAGAGAGGAAGTCAAACTCTCACTCTTGGCAGATGATATGATACTTTATGTGGAAAACCCAAAAGACTCCACCCCAAAACTGCTAGAACTCACACAGCAATTCCGTCAAGTAGCAGGCTATAAAATCAATGCACAGGAATCAGTGGCATTCCTATACAACAACAACAAGACAGAAGAGAGACAAATCAAGGAGTCGATCCCATTCACAACTGCACCCAAAACCAGAAGAGACCTAGCAATATATTGAACCCAAGAGGCAAGGGATCTGTACTCAGAAAACTACAAAATACGAAGGAAAGAAATTGAAGAAGACACAAAGAAACGGAAAAACGTTCCATGCTCATGGATTGGGAGAACCAACATTGTGAAGAGGTCAATGCTACCTAGAGCAATCTACACATGCAATGCAATCCCCATCAAAATACCATCCACTTTTTTCCACGAAATGGAACAAATAATCCTAAAATTTGAATGGAACCTGAAGAGACCCCGAGTAGCCAGAGGAATATTGAGAAAGAAAAGCAAAGCTGGCGGCATCACAATTCTGGACTTCCAGCTCTATGACAAAGCTGTCATCATCAAGACAGTATGGTACTGGCACAAAAACAGACACATGGATCCATGGAACAGAATCGAGAGCCCAGAAATGGACCCTCAACTCTATGGTCAACTTATCTTTGACAGAGCAGGAAGGAATGTCCAATGGCAAAAAGAGAGTCTCTTCAACAACTGGTGTTGGGAGAATTGGACAGCCCCATGCAGAAGAATGACACTGGACCATTTCCTGACACCACACACAGAAGTAGACGCCAAATGGTTGAAAGACCTCAATGTGAGACAGGAGTCCATCAAAATCCTAAAGGAGAACACAGGTAGCAAGCTCTTCGACCTCAGCCGCAGCAACTTCTTCCTAGAAACATCACCAAAGGCACGGGAAGCCAGGGCAAAAATGAACTATTGGGATTTCATCAAGATAAAAAGCTTTGGCACAGCAAAAGAAACAGTCCACAAAACCAAAAGACAACCGACAGAATGGGAGAAATTATTTGCAAATGACATATCAGATAAAGGGCTACTATCCAATATGTATAAAAACTTATCAAACTCAACACCCAAAGAACAAATAATCCAATCAAGAAATAGGCAGAAGACATGAACAGACATTTTTCCAAAGAAGACATCCAAATGGCCCACAGGCACATGAAAAAGTGCTCAACACGGCTCGGCATCAGGGAAATCCAAATCAAAACCTCAATGAGATACCACCTCACACCCGTCAGAATGGCTCAAATGAACAAGTCAAGGAACGACAGAGGTTGGCGGGGATGTGGAGAAAGGGGAACCCTCCTACACTGGTGGTGGGAATGCAAGCTGGTGCAACCCCTCTGGAAAAGTGTATGTAGGTTCCTCAAACAGTTAAATTAGAGCTACCATTCGATCCAGCAATTGCACTCCTGGGTATTTACCCCAAAGATACAAATGTAGGGACCCGAAGCGGTACGTGCACCCCATTGTTTATAGCAGCAATATCCACAATAGCCAAACGGTGGAAAGAGCCAAGATGTCCATCGACAGATGAATGGATAAAGAAGAGGTGGTATATATATACACAATGGACTATTACGCAGCCATCAAAAGGAATGAGGTGTTGCCATGGACAACGACGTGGATGGAACTGGAGGGTCCGACGATTAGTGAAATAAGTCAATCAGAGAAAGACATGTATCATATGACCTCACTGATATGAGGGATTCTTAATCTCAGGAACAGAGTGAGGCTTGCTGGAGTGGTCGGGGGGGGGGATGGGGTGGCTGGGTGATAGACTTTGGGGAGGGTATGAGCTACGGTGAGCGCTGTGAATTGTGTAAGACTGTTGAATCACAGATCTGTACTTCTGAAACAAAGAACGCAACATATTTTAAGAATAAAGGAAAACAAGGAGACAGCAGGAGAGGAAGAATGAAGGGGAGTTAGTGAGAGGGGGAGACGGACCAGGAGAGATGATGGATTCTGAAAAAAAATCCGAGGTTTCTAGAGGGGAGGTGGGTCGGTGGATTGGTTTGACTGGTGATGGTTATTAAAGAGGGCACATTCTGCATGGAGCACTGTGTGTTAGGAACAAACAATGAATCATGGGACAGTACACCAAAACAAATGATGTAGTACATGGTGATTAACAAAGCAATAAAAAACAAAGACTGTAATAAGAGATGAAGAAGGACACTATATCCTACTTAAAGGGTCTATCCAACAAGAAGATCTCACAATTGTAAATATCTATGCCCCGAACATGGGAGCATCCAATTATATAAGGCAATTAAGAAGAAAAGCAAAGAAACACATTGACCACCATACAATCATAGTGGGGGACTTTAACACCCCCCTGACTGAAATGGCCAGATCATCTAAGCAAAAGATCAACAAGGAAATAAAGACTTTAAATGACACACTGGACCAAATGGACTTCACAGACATATTCAGAACGTTCCATCCCAATGCAACGGAATACACATTCTTCTCTAGTGCCCATGGAACATTCTCCAGAATGGATCACATCCTAGGTCACAAATCAGGTCTCAACCGGTACCCAAAGATTGGGATCATTCCCTGCACATTTTCAGACCACAATGTTTTGAAACTAGAACTCAATCACAAGAGGAGAGTCGGAAAGAACTCAAATACATGGAGGCTAAAGAGCATCCTACGAAAGAATGAATGGGTCAACCAGGAAATTAAAGAAGAATTTAAAAAGTTCATGGAAACCAATGAAAATGAAAACTCAACTGTCCAAAATCTTTGGGATACAGCCAAGGCAGTCCTGCGAGGAAAGTATATAGCAATACAAGCCTTTCTCAAGAAACAAGAAAGGTCTCAAATACACACCCAACCCTACACCTAAAGGAGCTGGAGAAAGAACGGCAAATAAAGCCTAAACCCAGCAGGAGAAGAGAAATCATGCAGTTCAGAGCAGAAATCAATGAAATAGAACCCAGAAGAACAGTAGAAGTGATCAACGGAACTAGGAGCTGGTACTTTGAAAGAATTCACAAGATTGATACACCCCTGTCCAGGCTGATCAAAAAGAAAAGAGAAATGACCCAAATCAACAAAATCATGAATGAAAGAGGAGAGATCACAAACAACACCAAAGAAATACAAACAATTATAAGAACGTAATCTGAGCAACCCTAGGGCAGCAAATTCCATAACCTGGAAGAAATGGGTGCATTCCTAGAGATGTGTCAACTAACAAAACTGACCCAGGAAGAAATAGAAAACATGAACAGTCCTATAACCACGAAGGCAATTGAAGTAGTCATCAAAAACCTCCCAAGAAACCAAAGCCCAGGGCCAGATGGTTTCCCAGGGGAATTCTATCAGACATTTAAAGAAGAATTAATACCTATTCTCCTGAAACTGTTCCAAACAATAGAAATGGAAGGAAAACTTCCAAACTCATTTATGAGGCCACCATTACCTTGATTCCAAAACCAGACAAAGATCCCATCAAAAAGGAGAATTAGAGACCAATATCCTTGATGAACATCGATGCAAAAATTCTCACCAAAATACTAGCCAAGAGGACCCAACAGTACATGAAAAGGAGTATTCACCATGACCAAGTGGGATTTATCCCTGGGCTGCAAGGCTGGTTCAACATCCGCAAATCAGTCAACGTGATCAAATACATTAACAAAAGAAAGAACGAGAATCATATGATCCTCCCAAGAGATGCAGAAAAAGCATTGGACAAAGTACAGCAAACTTTCCGGATCAAAACTCTTCAGAGTATAGGGACAGCGGGTACATACCTCAATATCATAAAAGCCATCTACGAAAACGCTACAGCGAATATCATTCTCAATGGGGAAAAGCTGAGATCTTTTCCCCCAAAGTCAGCAACGCGGCAGGGATAGCCACTCTCACCACTGCTATTCAACATAGTATTAGAAGTCCTAGCCACAGCAAGGAGACAACAAAAAGTAATCCAAGGCATCCAAATCGGCAGAGAGGAAGTCAAACTCTCACTCTTGGCAGATGATATGATACTTTATGTGGAAAACCCAAAAGACTCCACCCCAAAACTGCTAGAACTCACACAGCAATTCCGTCAAGTAGCAGGCTATAAAATCAATGCACAGGAATCAGTGGCATTCCTATACAACAACAACAAGACAGAAGAGAGACAAATCAAGGAGTCGATCCCATTCACAACTGCACCCAAAACCAGAAGAGACCTAGGAATATATTGAACCCAAGAGGCAAGGGATCTGTACTCAGAAAACTACAAAATACGAAGGAAAGAAATTGAAGAAGACACAAAGAAACGGAAAAACGTTCCATGCTCATGGATTGGGAGAACCAACACTGTGAAGAGGTCAATGCTACCTAGAGCAATCTACACATGCAATGCAATCCCCATCAAAATACCATCCACTTTTTTCCACGAAATGGAACAAATAATCCTAAAATTTGAATGGAACCTGAAGAGACCCCGAGTAGCCAGAGGAATATTGAGAAAGAAAAGCAAAGCTGGCGGCATCACAATTCTGGACTTCCAGCTCTATGACAAAGCTGTCATCATCAAGACAGTATGGTACTGGCACAAAAACAGACACATGGATCCATGGAACAGAATCGAGAGCCCAGAAATGGACCCTCAACTCTATGGTCAACTTATCTTTGACAGAGCAGGAAGGAATGTCCAATGGCAAAAAGAGAGTCTCTTCAACAACTGGTGTTGGGAGAATTGGACAGCCCCATGGAGAAGAATGACACTGGACCATTTCCTGACACCACACACAGAAGTAGACGCCAAATGGTTGAAAGACCTCAATGTGAGACAGGAGTCCATCAAAATCCTAAAGGAGGACACAGGTAGCAAGCTCTTCGACCTCAGCCGCAGCAACTTCTTCCTAGAAACATCACCAAAGGCACGGGAAGCCAGGGCAAAAATGAACTATTGGGATTTCATCAAGATAAAAAGCTTTGGCACAGCAAAAGAAACAGTCCACAAAACCAAAAGACAACCGACAGAATGGGAGAAATTATTTGCAAATGACATATCAGATAAAGGGCTACTATCCAATATGTATAAAAACTTATCAAACTCAACACCCAAAGAACAAATAATCCAATCAAGAAATAGGCAGAAGACATGAACAGACATTTTTCCAAAGAAGACATCCAAATGGCCCACAGGCACATGAAAAAGTGCTCAACACGGCTCGGCATCAGGGAAATCCAAATCAAAACCTCAATGAGATACCACCTCACACCCGTCAGAATGGCTCAAATGAACAAGTCAGGGAACGACAGAGGTTGGCGGGGATGTGGAGAAAGGGGAACCCTCCTACACTGGTGGTGGGAATGCAAGCTGGTGTAACCCCTCTGGAAAAGTGTATGTAGGTTCCTCAAACAGTTATAATTAGAGCTACCATTCGATCCAGCAATTGCACTCCTGGGTATTTACCCCAAAGATACAAATGTAGGGACCCGAAGCGGTACGTGCACCCCATTGTTTATAGCAGCATTATCCACAATAGCCAAACGGTGGAAAGAGCCAAGATGTCCATCGACAGATGAATGGATAAAGAAGAGGTGGTATATATATACACAATGGACTATTACGCAGCCATCAAAAGGAATGAGGTGTTGCCATGGACAACGACGTGGATGGAACTGAAGGGTCCGACGATTAGTGAAATAAGTCAATCAGAGAAAGACATGTATCATATGACCTCACTGATATGAGGTATTCTTAATCTCAGGAACAGAGTGAGGCTTGCTGGAGTGGTCGGGGGGGGGATGGGGTGGCTGGGTGATAGACTTTGGGGAGGGTATGAGCTACGGTGAGCGCTGTGAATTGTGTAAGACTGTTGAATCACAGATCTGTACTTCTGAAACAAATAACGCAACATATTTTAAGAATAAAGGAAAACAAGGAGACAGCAGGAGAGGAAGAATGAAGGGGAGTTAGTGAGAGGGGGAGACGGACCAGGAGAGATGATGGATTCTGAAAAAAAATCCGAGGTTTCTAGAGGGGAGGTGGGTCGGTGGATTGGTTTGACTGGTGATGGTTATTAAAGAGGGCACATTCTGCATGGAGCACTGTGTGTTAGGAACAAACAATGAATCATGGGACAGTACACCAAAACAAATGATGTAGTACATGGTGATTAACAAAGCAATAAAAAACAAAGACTGTAATAAGAGATGAAGAAGGACACTATATCCTACTTAAAGGGTCTATCCAACAAGAAGATCTCACAATTGTAAATATCTATGCCCCGAACATGGGAGCATCCAATTATATAAGGCAATTAAGAAGAAAAGCAAAGAAACACATTGACCACCATACAATCATAGTGGGGGACTTTAACACCCCCCTGACTGAAATGGCCAGATCATCTAAGCAAAAGATCAACAAGGAAATAAAGACTTTAAATGACACACTGGACCAAATGGACTTCACAGACATATTCAGAACGTTCCATCCCAATGCAACGGAATACACATTCTTCTCTAGTGCCCATGGAACATTCTCCAGAATGGATCACATCCTAGGTCACAAATCAGGTCTCAACCGGTACCCAAAGATTGGGATCATTCCCTGCACATTTTCAGACCACAATGCTTTGAAACTAGAATTCAATCACAAGAGGAAAGTGGGAAAGAACTCAAATACATGGAGGCTAAAGAGCATCCTACGAAAGAATGAATGGGTCAACCAGGAAATTAAAGAAGAATTTAAAAAGTTCATGGAAACCAATGAAAATGAAAACTCAACTGTCCAAAATCTTTGGGATACAGCCAAGGCAGTCCTGCGAGGAAAGTATATAGCAATACAAGCCTTTCTCAAGAAACAAGAAAGGTCTCAAATACACACCCAACCCTACACCTAAAGGAGCTGGAGAAAGAACGGCAAATAAAGCCTAAACCCAGCAGGAGAAGAGAAATCATGCAGTTCAGAGCAGAAATCAATGAAATAGAACCCAGAAGAACAGTAGAAGTGATCAACGGAACTAGGAGCTGGTACTTTGAAAGAATTCACAAGATTGATACACCCCTGTCCAGGCTGATCAAAAAGAAAAGAGAAATGACCCAAATCAACAAAATCATGAATGAAAGAGGAGAGATCACAAACAACACCAAAGAAATACAAACAATTATAAGAACGTAATCTGAGCAACCCTAGGGCAGCAAATTCCATAACCTGGAAGAAATGGGTGCATTCCTAGAGATGTGTCAACTAACAAAACTGACCCAGGAAGAAATAGAAAACATGAACAGTCCTATAACCACGAAGGCAATTGAAGTAGTCATCAAAAACCTCCCAAGAAACCAAAGCCCAGGGCCAGATGGTTTCCCAGGGGAATTCTATCAGACATTTAAAGAAGAATTAATACCTATTCTCCTGAAAATGTTCCAAACAATAGAAATGGAAGGAAAACTTCCAAACTCATTTATGAGGCCACCATTACCTTGATTCCAAAACCAGACAAAGATCCCATCAAAAAGGAGAATTAGAGACCAATATCCTTGATGAACATCGATGCAAAAATTCTCACCAAAATACAAGCCAAGAGGACCCAACAGTACATGAAAAGGAGTATTCACCATGACCAAGTGGGATTTATCCCTGGGCTGCAAGGCTGGTTCAACATCCGCAAATCAGTCAACGTGATCAAATACATTAACAAAAGAAAGAACGAGAATCATATGATCCTCCCAAGAGATGCAGAAAAAGCATTGGACAAAGTACAGCAACCTTTCTGGATCAAAACTCTTCAGAGTATAGGGACAGCGGGTACATACCTCAATATCATAAAAGCCATCTACGAAAACGCTACAGCGAATATCATTCTCAATGGGGAAAAGCTGAGATCTTTTCCCCCAAAGTCAGCAACGCGGCAGGGATAGCCACTCTCACCACTGCTATTCAACATAGTATTAGAAGTCCTAGCCACAGCAATCAGACAACAAAAAGTAATCCAAGGCATCCAAATCGGCAGAGAGGAAGTCAAACTCTCACTCTTGGCAGGTGATATGATACTTTATGTGGAAAACCCAAAAGACTCCACCCCAAAACTGCTAGAACTCACACAGCAATTCCGTCAAGTAGCAGGCTATAAAATCAATGCACAGGAATCAGTGGCATTCCTATACACCAACAACAAGACAGAAGAGAGACAAATCAAGGAGTCGATCCCATTCACAACTGCACCCAAAACCAGAAGAGACCTAGGAATATATTCATCCCAAGAGGCAAAGGATCTGTACTCAGAAAACTACAAAATACGCAGGAAAGAAATTGAAGAAGACACAAAGAAACGGAAAAACGTTCCATGCTCATGGATTGGGAGAACCAACATTGTGACGAGGTCAAAGCTACCTAGAGCAATCTACACATGCAATGCAATCCCCATCAAAATACCATCCACTTTTTTCCACGAAATGGAACAAATAATCCTAAAATTTGAATGGAACCTGAAGAGACCCCGAGTAGCCAGAGGAATATTGAGAAAGAAAAGCAAAGCTGGCGGCATCACAATTCTGGACTTCCAGCTCTATGACAAAGCTGTCATCATCAAGACAGTATGGTACTGGCACAAAAACAGACACATGGATCCATGGAACAGAATCGAGAGCCCAGAAATGGACCCTCAACTCTATGGTCAACTTATCTTTGACAGAGCAGGAAGGAATGTCCAATGGCAAAAAGAGAGTCTCTTCAACAACTGGTGTTGGGAGAATGGGACAGCCCCATGCAGAAGAATGACACTGGACCATTTCCTGACACCACACACAGAAGTAGACGCCAAATGGTTGAAAGACCTCAATGTGAGACAGGAGTCCATCAAAATCCTAAAGGAGGACACAGGTAGCAAGCTCTTCGACCTCAGCCGCAGCAACTTCTTCCTAGAAACATCACCAAAGGCACGGGAAGCCAGGGCAAAAATGAACTATTGGGATTTCATCAAGATAAAAAGCTTTGGCACAGCAAAAGAAACAGTCCACAAAACCAAAAGACAACCGACAGAATGGGAGAAATTATTTGCAAATGACATATCAGATAAAGGGCTACTATCCAATATGTATAAAAACTTATCAAACTCAACACGCAAAGAACAAATAATCCAATCAAGAAATAGGCAGAAGACATGAACAGACATTTTTCCAAAGAAGACATCCAAATGGCCCACAGGCACATTAAAAAGTGCTCAACACGGCTCGGCATCAGGGAAATCCAAATCAAAACCTCAATGAGATACCACCTCACACCCGTCAGAATGGCTCAAATGAACAAGTCAGGGAACGACAGAGGTTGGCGGGGATGTGGAGAAAGGGGAACCCTCCTACACTGGTGGTGGGAATGCAAGCTGGTGCAACCCCTCTGGAAAAGTGTATGGAGGTTCCTCAAACAGTTATAATTAGAGCTACCATTCGATCCAGCAATTGCACTCCTGGGTATTTACCCCAAAGATACAAATGTAGGGACCCGAAGCGGTACGTGCACCCCATTGTTTATAGCAGCAATATCCACAATAGCCAAACGGTGGAAAGAGCCAAGATGTCCATCGACAGATGAATGGATAAAGAAGAGGTGGTATATATATACACAATGGACTATTACGCAGCCATCAAAAGGAATGAGGTGTTGCCATGGACAACGACGTGGATGGAACTGGAGGGTCCGACGATTAGTGAAATAAGTCAATCAGAGAAAGACATGTATCATATGACCTCACTGATATGAGGGATTCTTAATCTCAGGAACAGAGTGAGGCTTGCTGGAGTGGTCGGGGGGGGGATGGGGTGGCTGGGTGATAGACTTTGGGGAGGGTATGAGCTACGGTGAGCGCTGTGAATTGTGTAAGACTGTTGAATCCCAGATCTGTACTTCTGAAACAAAGAACGCAACATATTTTAAGAATAAAGGAAAACAAGGAGACAGCAGGAGAGGAAGAATGAAGGGGAGTTAGTGAGAGGGGGAGACGGACCAGGAGAGATGATGGATTCTGAAAAAAAATCCGAGGTTTCTAGAGGGGAGGTGGGTCGGTGGATTGGTTTGACTGGTGATGGTTATTAAAGAGGGCACATTCTGCATGGAGCACTGTGTGTTAGGAACAAACAATGAATCATGGGACAGTACACCAAAACAAATGATGTAGTACATGGTGATTAACAAAGCAATAAAAAACAAAGACTGTAATAAGAGATGAAGAAGGACACTATATCCTACTTAAAGGGTCTATCCAACAAGAAGATCTCACAATTGTAAATATCTATGCCCCGAACATGGGAGCATCCAATTATATAAGGCAATTAAGAAGAAAAGCAAAGAAACACATTGACCACCATACAATCATAGTGGGGGACTTTAACACCCCCCTGACTGAAATGGCCAGATCATCTAAGCAAAAGATCAACAAGGAAATAAAGACTTTAAATGACACACTGGACCAAATGGACTTCACAGACATATTCAGAACGTTCCATCCCAATGCAACGGAATACACTTTCTTCTCTAGTGCCCATGGAACATTCTCCAGAATGGATCACATCCTAGGTCACAAATCAGGTCTCAACCGGTACCCAAAGATTGGGATCATTCCCTGCACATTTTCAGACCACAATGTTTTGAAACTAGAACTCAATCACAAGAGGAGAGTCGGAAAGAACTCAAATACATGGAGGCTAAAGAGCATCCTACGAAAGAATGAATGGGTCAACCAGGAAATTAAAGAAGAATTTAAAAAGTTCTTGGAAACCAATGAAAATGAAAACTCAACTGTCCAAAATCTTTGGGATACAGCCAAGGCAGTCCTGCGAGGAAAGTATATAGCAATACAAGCCTTTCTCAAGAAACAAGAAAGGTCTCAAATACACACCCAACCCTACACCTAAAGGAGCTGGAGAAAGAACGGCAAATAAAGCCTAAACCCAGCAGGAGAAGAGAAATCATGCAGTTCAGAGCAGAAATCAATGAAATAGAACCCAGAAGAACAGTAGAAGTGATCAACGGAACTAGGAGCTGGTACTTTGAAAGAATTCACAAGATTGATACACCCCTGTCCAGGCTGATCAAAAAGAAAAGAGAAATGACCCAAATCAACAAAATCATGAATGAAAGAGGAGAGATCACAAACAACACCAAAGAAATACAAACAATTATAAGAACGTAATCTGAGCAACCCTAGGGCAGCAAATTCCATAACCTGGAAGAAATGGGTGCATTCCTAGAGATGTGTCACCTAACAAAACTGACCCAGGAAGAAATAGAAAACATGAACAGTCCTATAACCACGAAGGCAATTGAAGTAGTCATCAAAAACCTCCCAAGAAACCAAAGCCCAGGGCCAGATGGTTTCCCAGGGGAATTCTATCAGACATTTAAAGAAGAATTAATACCTATTCTCCTGAAACTGTTCCAAACAATAGAAATGGAAGGAAAACTTCCAAACTCATTTATGAGGCCACCATTACCTTGATTCCAAAACCAGACAAAGATCCCATCAAAAAGGAGAATTAGAGACCAATATCCTTGATGAACATCGATGCAAAAATTCTCACCAAAATACTAGCCAAGAGGACCCAACAGTACATGAAAAGGAGTATTCACCATGACCAAGTGGGATTTATCCCTGGGCTGCAAGGCTGGTTCAACATCCGCAAATCAGTCAACGTGATCAAATACATTAACAAAAGAAAGAACGAGAATCATATGATCCTCCCAAGAGATGCAGAAAAAGCATTGGACAAAGTACAGCAACCTTTCTGGATCAAAACTCTTCAGAGTATAGGGACAGCGGGTACATACCTCAATATCATAAAAGCCATCTACGAAAACGCTACAGCGAATATCATTCTCAATGGGGAAAAGCTGAGATCTTTTCCCCCAAAGTCAGCAACGCGGCAGGGATAGCCACTCTCACCACTGCTATTCAACATAGTATTAGAAGTCCTAGCCACAGCAATCAGACAACAAAAAGTAATCCAAGGCATCCAAATCGGCAGAGAGGAAGTCAAACTCTCACTCTTGGCAGATGATATGATACTTTATGTGGAAAACCCAAAAGACTCCACCCCAAAACTGCTAGAACTCACACAGCAATTCCGTCAAGTAGCAGGCTATAAAATCAATGCACAGGAATCAGTGGCATTCCTATACACCAACAACAAGACAGAAGAGAGACAAATCAAGGAGTCGATCCCATTCACAACTGCACCCAAAACCAGAAGAGACCTAGCAATATATTCATCCCAAGAGGCAAGGGATCTGTACTCAGAAAACTACAAAATACGCAGGAAAGAAATTGAAGAAGACACAAAGAAACGGAAAAACGTTCCATGCTCATGGATTGGGAGAACCAACATTGTGAAGAGGTCAATGCTACCTAGAGCAATCTACACATGCAATGCAATCCCCATCAAAATACCATCCACTTTTTTCCACGAAATGGAACAAATAATCCTAAAATTTGAATGGAACCTGAAGAGACCCCGAGTAGCCAGAGGAATATTGAGAAAGAAAAGCAAAGCTGGCGGCATCACAATTCTGGACTTCCAGCTCTATGACAAAGCTGTCATCATCAAGACAGTATGGTACTGGCACAAAAACAGACACATGGATCCATGGAACAGAATCGAGAGCCCAGAAATGGACCCTCAACTCTATGGTCAACTTATCTTTGACAGAGCAGGAAGGAATGTCCAATGGCAAAAAGAGAGTCTCTTCAACAACTGGTGTTGGGAGAATTGGACAGCCCCATGCAGAAGAATGACACTGGACCATTTCCTGACACCACACACAGAAGTAGACGCCAAATGGTTGAAAGACCTCAATGTGAGACAGGAGTCCATCAAAATCCTAAAGGAGAACACAGGTAGCAAGCTCTTCGACCTCAGCCGCAGCAACTTCTTCCTAGAAACATCACCAAAGGCACGGGAAGCCAGGGCAAAAATGAACTATTGGGATTTCATCAAGATAAAAAGCTTTGGCACAGCAAAAGAAACAGTCCACAAAACCAAAAGACAACCGACAGAATGGGAGAAATTATTTGCAAATGACATATCAGATAAAGGGCTACTATCCAATATGTATAAAAACTTATCAAACTCAACACCCAAAGAACAAATAATCCAATCAAGAAATAGGCAGAAGACATGAACAGACATTTTTCCAAAGAAGACATCCAAATGGCCCACAGGCACATGAAAAAGTGCTCAACACGGCTCGGCATCAGGGAAATCCAAATCAAAACCTCAATGAGATACCACCTCACACCCGTCAGAATGGCTCAAATGAACAAGTCAGGGAACGACAGAGGTTGGCGGGGATGTGGAGAAAGGGGAACCCTCCTACACTGGTGGTGGGAATGCAAGCTGGTGCAACCCCTCTGGAAAAGTGTATGGAGTTTCCTCAAACAGTTATAATTAGAGCTACCATTCGATCCAGCAATTGCACTCCTGGGTATTTACCCCAAAGACAAATGTAGGGACCCGAAGCGGTACGTGCACCCCATTGTTTATAGCAGCAATATCCACAATAGCCAAACGGTGGAAAGAGCCAAGATGTCCATCGACAGATGAATGGATAAAGAAGAGGTGGTATATATATACACAATGGACTATTACGCAGCCATCAAAAGGAATGAGGTGTTGCCATGGACAACGACGTGGATGGAACTGGAGGGTCCGACGATTAGTGAAATAAGTCAATCAGAGAAAGACATGTATCATATGACCTCACTGATATGAGGGATTCTTAATCTCAGGAACAGAGTGAGGCTTGCTGGAGTGGTCGGGGGGGGGATGGGGTGGCTGGGTGATAGACTTTGGGGAGGGTATGAGCTACGGTGAGCGCTGTGAATTGTGTAAGACTGTTGAATCACAGATCTGTACTTCTGAAACAAATATCGCAACATATTTTAAGAATAAAGGAAAACAAGGAGACAGCAGGAGAGGAAGAATGAAGGGGAGTTAGTGAGAGGGGGAGACGGACCAGGAGAGATGATGGATTCTGAAAAAAAATCCGAGGTTTCTAGAGGGGAGGTGGGTCGGTGGATTGGTTTGACTGGTGATGGTTATTAAAGAGGGCACATTCTGCATGGAGCACTGTGTGTTAGGAACAAACAATGAATCATGGGACAGTACACCAAAACAAATGATGTAGTACATGGTGATTAACAAAGCAATAAAAAACAAAGACTGTAATAAGAGATGAAGAAGGACACTATATCCTACTTAAAGGGTCTATCCAACAAGAAGATCTCACAATTGTAAATATCTATGCCCCGAACATGGGAGCATCCATTTATATAAGGCAATTAAGAAGAAAAGCAAAGAAACACATTGACCACCATACAATCATAGTGGGGGACTTTAACACCCCCCTGACTGAAATGGCCAGATCATCTAAGCAAAAGATCAACAAGGAAATAAAGACTTTAAATGACACACTGGACCAAATGGACTTCACAGACATATTCAGAACGTTCCATCCCAATGCAACGGAATACACATTCTTCTCTAGTGCCCATGGAACATTCTCCAGAATGGATCACATCCTAGGTCACAAATCAGGTCTCAACCGGTACCCAAAGATTGGGATCATTCCCTGCACATTTTCAGACCACAATGTTTTGAAACTAGAACTCAATCACAAGAGGAGAGTCGGAAAGAACTCAAATACATGGAGGCTAAAGAGCATCCTACGAAAGAATGAATGGGTCAACCAGGAAATTAAAGAAGAATTTAAAAAGTTCATGGAAACCAATGAAAATGAAAACTCAACTGTCCAAAATCTTTGGGATACAGCCAAGGCAGTCCTGCGAGGAAAGTATATAGCAATACAAGCCTTTCTCAAGAAACAAGAAAGGTCTCAAATACACACCCAACCCTACACCTAAAGGAGCTGGAGAAAGAACGGCAAATAAAGCCTAAACCCAGCAGGAGAAGAGAAATCATGCAGTTCAGAGCAGAAATCAATGAAATAGAACCCAGAAGAACAGTAGAAGTGATCAACGGAACTAGGAGCTGGTACTTTGAAAGAATTCACAAGATTGATACACCCCTGTCCAGGCTGATCAAAAAGAAAAGAGAAATGACCCAAATCAACAACATCATGAATGAAAGAGGAGAGATCACAAACAACACCAAAGAAATACAAACAATTATAAGAACGTAATCTGAGCAACCCTAGGGCAGCAAATTCCATAACCTGGAAGAAATGGGTGCATTCCTAGAGATGTGTCAACTAACAAAACTGACCCAGGAAGAAATAGAAAACATGAACAGTCCTATAACCACGAAGGCAATTGAAGTAGTCATCAAAAACCTCCCAAGAAACCAAAGCCCAGGGCCAGATGGTTTCCCAGGGGAATTCTATCAGACATTTAAAGAAGAATTAATACCTATTCTCCTGAAACTGTTCCAAACAATAGAAATGGAAGGAAAACTTCCAAACTCATTTATGAGGCCACCATTACCTTGATTCCAAAACCAGACAAAGATCCCATCAAAAAGGAGAATTAGAGACCAATATCCTTGATGAACATCGATGCAAAAATTCTCACCAAAATACTAGCCAAGAGGACCCAACAGTACATGAAAAGGAGTATTCACCATGACCAAGTGGGATTTATCCCTGGGCTGCAAGGCTGGTTCAACATCCGCAAATCAGTCAACGTGATCAAATACATTAACAAAAGAAAGAACGAGAATCATATGATCCTCCCAAGAGATGCAGAAAAAGCATTGGACAAAGTACAGCAAACTTTCCGGATCAAAACTCTTCAGAGTATAGGGACAGCGGGTACATACCTCAATATCATAAAAGCCATCTACGAAAACGCTACAGCGAATATCATTCTCAATGGGGAAAAGCTGAGATCTTTTCCCCCAAAGTCAGCAACGCGGCAGGGATAGCCACTCTCACCACTGCTATTCAACATAGTATTAGAAGTCCTAGCCACAGCAATCAGACAACAAAAAGTAATCCAAGGCATCCAAATCGGCAGAGAGGAAGTCAAACTCTCACTCTTGGCAGATGATATGATACTTTATGTGGAAAACCCAAAAGACTCCACCCCAAAACTGCTAGAACTCACACAGCAATTCCGTCAAGTAGCAGGCTATAAAATCAATGCACAGGAATCAGTGGCATTCCTATACAACAACAACAAGACAGAAGAGAGACAAATCAAGGAGTCGATCCCATTCACAACTGCACCCAAAACCAGAAGAGACCTAGCAATATATTGAACCCAAGAGGCAAGGGATCTGTACTCAGAAAACTACAAAATACGAAGGAAAGAAATTGAAGAAGACACAAAGAAACGGAAAAACGTTCCATGCTCATGGATTGGGAGAACCAACACTGTGAAGAGGTCAATGCTACCTAGAGCAATCTACCCATGCAATGCAATCCCCATCAAAATACCATCCACTTTTTTCCACGAAATGGAACAAATAATCCTAAAATTTGAATGGAACCTGAAGAGAGCCCCGAGTAGCCAGAGGAATATTGAGAAAGAAAAGCAAAGCTGGCGGCATCACAATTCTGGACTTCCAGCTCTATGACAAAGCTGTCATCATCAAGACAGTATGGTACTGGCACAAAAACAGACACATGGATCCATGGAACAGAATCGAGAGCCCAGAAATGGACCCTCAACTCTATGGTCAACTTATCTTTGACAGAGCAGGAAGGAATGTCCAATGGCAAAAAGAGAGTCTCTTCAACAACTGGTGTTGGGAAAATTGGACAGCCCCATGCAGAAGAATGACACTGGACCATTTCCTGACACCACACACAGAAGTAGACGCCAAATGGTTGAAAGACCTCAATGTGAGACAGGAGTCCATCAAAATCCTAAAGGAGGACACAGGTAGCAAGCTCTTCGACCTCAGCCGCAGCAACTTCTTCCTAGAAACATCACCAAAGGCACGGGAAGCCAGGGCAAAAATGAACTATTGGGATTTCATCAAGATAAAAAGCTTTGGCACAGCAAAAGAAACAGTCCACAAAACCAAAAGACAACCGACAGAATGGGAGAAATTATTTGCAAATGACATATCCGATAAAGGGCTACTATCCAATATGTAGAAAAACTTATCAAACTCAACACCCAAAGAACAAATAATCCAATCAAGAAATAGGCAGAAGACATGAACAGACATTTTTCCAAAGAAGACATCCAAATGGCCCACAGGCACATGAAAAAGTGGTCAACACGGCTCGGCATCAGGGAAATCCAAAGCAAAACCTCAATCAGATACCACCTCACACCCGTCAGAATGGCTCAAATGAACAAGTCAGGGAAGGACAGAGGTTGGCGGGGATGTGGAGAAAGGGGAACCCTCCTACACTGGTGGTGGGAATGCAAGCTGGTGCAACCCCTCTGGAAAAGTGTATGTAGGTTCCTCAAACAGTTATAATTAGAGCTACCATTCGATCCAGCAATTGCACTCCTGGGTATTTACCCCAAAGATACAAATGTAGGGACCCGAAGCGGTACGTGCACCCCATTGTTTATAGCAGCAATATCCACAATAGCCAAACGGTGGAAAGAGCCAAGATGTCCATCGACAGATGAATGGATAAAGAAGAGGTGGTATATATATACACAATGGACTATTACGCAGCCATCAAAAGGAATGAGGTGTTGCCATGGACAACGACGTGCATGGAACTGGAGGGTCCGACGATTAGTGAAATAAGTCAATCAGAGAAAGACATGTATCATATGACCTCACTGATATGAGGGATTCTTAATCTCAGGAACAGAGTGAGGCTTGCTGGAGTGGTCGGGGGGGGGATGGGGTGGCTGGGTGATAGACTTTGGGGAGGGTATGAGCTACGGTGAGCGCTGTGAATTGTGTAAGACTGTTGAATCACAGATCTGTACTTCTGAAACAAAGAACGCAACATATGTTAAGAATAAAGGAAAACAAGGAGACAGCAGGAGAGGAAGAATGAAGGGGAGTTAGTGAGAGGGGGAGACGGACCAGGAGAGATGATGGATTCTGAAAAAAAATCCGAGGTTTCTAGAGGGGAGGTGGGTCGGTGGATTGGTTTGACTGGTGATGGTTATTAAAGAGGGCACATTCTGCATGGAGCACTGTGTGTTAGGAACAAACAATGAATCATGGGACAGTACACCAAAACAAATGATGTAGTACATGGTGATTAACAAAGCAATAAAAAACAAAGACTGTAATAAGAGATGAAGAAGGACACTATATCCTACTTAAAGGGTCTATCCAACAAGAAGATCTCACAATTGTAAATATCTATGCCCCGAACATGGGAGCATCCAATTATATAAGGCAATTAAGAAGAAAAGCAAAGAAACACATTGACCACCATACAATCATAGTGGGGGACTTTAACACCCCCCTGACTGAAATGGCCAGATCATCTAAGCAAAAGATCAACAAGGAAATAAAGACTTTAAATGACACACTGGACCAAATGGACTTCACAGACATATTCAGAACGTTCCATCCCAATGCAACGGAATACACTTTCTTCTCTAGTGCCCATGGAACATTCTCCAGAATGGATCACATCCTAGGTCACAAATCAGGTCTCAACCGGTACCCAAAGATTGGGATCATTCCCTGCACATTTTCAGACCACAATGCTTTGAAACTAGAATTCAATCACAAGAGGAAAGTGGGAAAGAACTCAAATACATGGAGGCTAAAGAGCATCCTACGAAAGAATGAATGGGTCAACCAGGAAATTAAAGAAGAATTTAAAAAGTTCATGGAAACCAATGAAAATGAAAACTCAACTGTCCAAAATCTTTGGGATACAGCCAAGGCAGTCCTGCGAGGAAAGTATATAGCAATACAAGCCTTTCTCAAGAAACAAGAAAGGTCTCAAATACACACACAACCCTACACCTAAAGGAGCTGGAGAAAGAACGGCAAATAAAGCCTAAACCCAGCAGGAGAAGAGAAATCATGCAGTTCAGAGCAGAAATCAATGAAATAGAACCCAGAAGAACAGTAGAAGTGATCAACGGAACTAGGAGCTGGTACTTTGAAAGAATTCACAAGATTGATACACCCCTGTCCAGGCTGATCAAAAAGAAAAGAGAAATGACCCAAATCAACAAAATCATGAATGAAAGAGGAGAGATCACAAACAACACCAAAGAAATACAAACAATTATAAGAACGTAATCTGAGCAACCCTAGGGCAGCAAATTCCATAACCTGGAAGAAATGGGTGCATTCCTAGAGATGTGTCAACTAACAAAACTGACCCAGGAAGAAATAGAAAACATGAACAGTCCTATAACCACGAAGGCAATTGAAGTAGTCATCAAAAACCTCCCAAGAAACCAAAGCCCAGGGCCAGATGGTTTCCCAGGGGAATTCTATCAGACATTTAAAGAAGAATTAATACCTATTCTCCTGAAACTGTTCCAAACAATAGAAATGGAAGGAAAACTTCCAAACTCATTTATGAGGCCACCATTACCTTGATTCCAAAACCAGACAAAGATCCCATCAAAAAGGAGAATTAGAGACCAATATCCTTGATGAACATCGATGCAAAAATTCTCACCAAAATACTAGCCAAGAGGACCCAACAGTACATGAAAAGGAGTATTCACCATGACCAAGTGGGATTTATCCCTGGGCTGCAAGGCTGGTTCAACATCCGCAAATCAGTCAACGTGATCAAATACATTAACAAAAGAAAGAACGAGAATCATATGATCCTCCCAAGAGATGCAGAAAAAGCATTGGACAAAGTACAGCAACCTTTCTGGATCAAAACTCTTCAGAGTATAGGGACAGCGGGTACATACCTCAATATCATAAAAGCCATCTACGAAAACGCTACAGCGAATATCATTCTCAATGGGGAAAAGCTGAGATCTTTTCCCCCAAAGTCAGCAACGCGGCAGGGATAGCCACTCTCACCACTGCTATTCAACATAGTATTAGAAGTCCTAGCCACAGCAATCAGACAACAAAAAGTAATCCAAGGCATCCAAATCGGCAGAGAGGAAGTCAAACTCTCACTCTTGGCAGATGATATGATACTTTATGTGGAAAACCCAAAAGACTCCACCCCAAAACTGCTAGAACTCACACAGCAATTCCGTCAAGTAGCAGGCTATAAAATCAATGCACAGGAATCAGTGGCATTCCTATACAACAACAACAAGACAGAAGAGAGACAAATCAAGGAGTCGATCCCATTCACAACTGCACCCAAAACCAGAAGAGACCTAGCAATATATTGAACCCAAGAGGCAAGGGATCTGTACTCAGAAAACTACAAAATACGAAGGAAAGAAATTGAAGAAGACACAAAGAAACGGAAAAACGTTCCATGCTCATGGATTGGGAGAACCAACACTGTGAAGAGGTCAATGCTACCTAGAGCAATCTACACATGCAATGCAATCCCCATCAAAATACCATCCACTTTTTTCCACGAAATGGAACAAATAACCCTAAAATTTGAATGGAACCTGAAGAGACCCCGAGTAGCCAGAGGAATATTGAGAAAGAAAAGCAAAGCTGGCGGCATCACAATTCTGGACTTCCAGCTCTATGACAAAGCTGTCATCATCAAGACAGTATGGTACTGGCACAAAAACAGACACATGGATCCATGGAACAGAATCGAGAGCCCAGAAATGGACCCTCAACTCTATGGTCAACTTATCTTTGACAGAGCAGGAAGGAATGTCCAATGGCAAAAAGAGAGTCTCTTCAACAACTGGTGTTGGGAGAATTGGACAGCCCCATGCAGAAGAATGACACTGGACCATTTCCTGACACCACACACAGAAGTAGACGCCAAATGTTTGAAAGACCTCAATGTGAGACAGGAGTCCATCAAAATCCTAAAGGAGGACACAGGTAGCAAGCTCTTCGACCTCAGCCGCAGCAACTTCTTCCTAGAAACATCACCAAAGGCACGGGAAGCCAGGGCAAAAATGAACTATTGGGATTTCATCAAGATAAAAAGCTTTGGCACAGCAAAAGAAACAGTCCACAAAACCAAAAGACAACCGACAGAATGGGAGAAATTATTTGCAAATGACATATCAGATAAAGGGCTACTATCCAATATGTATAAAAACTTATCAAACTCAACACCCAAAGAACAAATAATCCAATCAAGAAATAGGCAGAAGACATGAACAGACATTTTTCCAAAGAAGACATCCAAATGGCCCACAGGCACATGAAAAAGTGCTCAACACGGCTCGGCATCAGGGAAATCCAAATCAAAACCTCAATGAGATACCACCTCACACCCGTCAGAATGGCTCAAATGAACAAGTCAGGGAACGACAGAGGTTGGCGGGGATGTGGAGAAAGGGGAACCCTCCTACACTGGTGGTGGGAATGCAAGCTGGTGCAACCCCTCTGGAAAAGTGTATGTAGGTTCCTCAAACAGTTATAATTAGAGCTACCATTCGATCCAGCAATTGCACTCCTGGGTATTTACCCCAAAGATACAAATGTAGGGACCCGAAGCGGTACGTGCACCCCATTGTTTATAGCAGCAATATCCACAATAGCCAAACGGTGGAAAGAGCCAAGATGTCCATCGAACGATGAATGGATAAAGAAGAGGTGGTATATATATACACAATGGACTATTACGCAGCCATCAAAAGGAATGAGGTGTTGCCATGGACAACGACGTGCATGGAACTGGAGGGTCCGAAGATTAGTGAAATAAGTCAATCAGAGAAAGACATGTATCATATGACCTCAGTGATATGAGGGATTCTTAATCTCAGGAACCGAGTGAGGCTTGCTGGAGTGGTCGGGGGGGGGATGGGGTGGCTGGGTGATAGACTTTGGGGAAGGTATGAGCTACGGTGAGCGCTGTGAATTGTGTAAGACTGTTGAATCACAGATCTGTACTTCTGAAACAAATAACGCAACATATTTTAAGAATAAAGGAAAACAAGGAGACAGCAGGAGAGGAAGAATGAAGGGGAGTTAGTGAGAGGGGGAGACGGACCAGGAGAGATGATGGATTCTGAAAAAAAATCCGAGGTTTCTAGAGGGGAGGTGGGTCGGTGGATTGGTTTGACTGGTGATGGTTATTAAAGAGGGCACATTCTGCATGGAGCACTGTGTGTTAGGAACAAACAATGAATCATGGGACAGTACACCAAAACAAATGATGTAGTACATGGTGATTAACAAAGCAATAAAAAACAAAGACTGTAATAAGAGATGAAGAAGGACACTATATCCTACTTAAAGGGTCTATCCAACAAGAAGATCTCACAATTGTAAATATCTATGCCCCGAACATGGGAGCATCCAATTATATAAGGCAATTAAGAAGAAAAGCAAAGAAACACATTGACCACCATACAATCATAGTGGGGGACTTTAACACCCCCCTGACTGAAATGGCCAGATCATCTAAGCAAAAGATCAACAAGGAAATAAAGACTTTAAATGACACACTGGACCAAATGGACTTCACAGACATATTCAGAACGTTCCATCCCAATGCAACGGAATACACATTCTTCTCTAGTGCCCATGGAACATTCTCCAGAATGGATCACATCCTAGGTCACAAATCAGGTCTCAACCGGTACCCAAAGATTGGGATCATTCCCTGCACATTTTCAGACCACAATGTTTTGAAACTAGAACTCAATCACAAGAGGAGAGTCGGAAAGAACTCAAATACATGGAGGCTAAAGAGCATCCTACGAAAGAATGAATGGGTCAACCAGGAAATTAAAGAAGAATTTAAAAAGTTCTTGGAAACCAATGAAAATGAAAACTCAACTGTCCAAAATCTTTGGGATACAGCCAAGGCAGTCCTGCGAGGAAAGTATATAGCAATACAAGCCTTTCTCAAGAAACAAGAAAGGTCTCAAATACACACCCAACCCTACACCTAAAGGAGCTGGGGAAAGAACGGCAAATAAAGCCTAAACCCAGCAGGAGAAGAGAAATCATGCAGTTCAGAGCAGAAATCAATGAAATAGAACCCAGAAGAACAGTAGAAGTGATCAACGGAACTAGGAGCTGGTACTTTGAAAGAATTCACAAGATTGATACACCCCTGTCCAGGCTGATCAAAAAGAAAAGAGAAATGACCCAAATCAACAACATCATGAATGAAAGAGGAGAGATCACAAACAACACCAAAGAAATACAAACAATTATAAGAACGTAATCTGAGCAACCCTAGGGCAGCAAATTCCATAACCTGGAAGAAATGGGTGCATTCCTAGAGCTGTGTCAACTAACAAAACTGACCCAGGAAGAAATAGAAAACATGAACAGTCCTATAACCACGAAGGCAATTGAAGTAGTCATCAAAAACCTCCCAAGAAACCAAAGCCCAGGGCCAGATGGTTTCCCAGGGGAATTCTATCAGACATTTAAAGAAGAATTAATACCTATTCTCCTGAAACTGTTCCAAACAATAGAAATGGAAGGAAAACTTCCAAACTCATTTATGAGGCCACCATTACCTTGATTCCAAAACCAGACAAAGATCCCATCAAAAAGGAGAATTAGAGACCAATATCCTTGATGAACATCGATGCAAAAATTCTCACCAAAATACTAGCCAAGAGGACCCAACAGTACATGAAAAGGAGTATTCACCATGACCAAGTGGGATTTATCCCTGGGCTGCAAGGCTGGTTCAACATCCGCAAATCAGTCAACGTGATCAAATACATTAACAAAAGAAAGAACGAGAATCATATGATCCTCCCAAGAGATGCAGAAAAAGCATTGGACAAAGTACAGCACCCTTTCTGGATCAAAACTCTTCAGAGTATAGGGACAGCGGGTACATACCTCAATATCATAAAAGCCATCTACGAAAACGCTACAGCGAATATCATTCTCAATGGGGAAAAGCTGAGATCTTTTCCCCCAAAGTCAGCAACGCGGCAGGGATAGCCACTCTCACCACTGCTATTCAACATAGTATTAGAAGTCCTAGCCACAGCAAGGAGACAACAAAAAGTAATCCAAGGCATCCAAATCGGCAGAGAGGAAGTCAAACTCTCACTCTTGGCAGATGATATGATACTTTATGTGGAAAACCCAAAAGACTCCACCCCAAAACTGCTAGAACTCACACAGCAATTCCGTCAAGTAGCAGGCTATAAAATCAATGCACAGGAATCAGTGGCATTCCTATACACCAACAACAAGACAGAAGAGAGACAAATCAAGGAGTCGATCCCATTCACAACTGCACCCAAAACCAGAAGAGACCTAGGAATATATTGAACCCAAGAGGCAAGGGATCTGTACTCAGAAAACTACAAAATACGAAGGAAAGAAATTGAAGAAGACACAAAGAAACGGAAAAACGTTCCATGCTCATGGATTGGGAGAACCAACACTGTGAAGAGGTCAATGCTACCTAGAGCAATCTACACATGCAATGCAATCCCCATCAAAATACCATCCACTTTTTTCCACGAAATGGAACAAATAATCCTAAAATTTGAATGGAACCTGAAGAGACCCCGAGTAGCCAGAGGAATATTGAGAAAGAAAAGCAAAGCTGGCGGCATCACAATTCTGGACTTCCAGCTCTATGACAAAGCTGTCATCATCAAGACAGTATGGTACTGGCACAAAAACAGACACATGGATCCATGGAACAGAATCGAGAGCCCAGAAATGGACCCTCAACTCTATGGTCAACTTATCTTTGACAGAGCAGGAAGGAATGTCCAATGGCAAAAAGAGAGTCTCTTCAACAACTGGTGTTGGGAGAATTGGACAGCCCCATGCAGAAGAATGACACTGGACCATTTCCTGACACCACACACAGAAGTAGACGCCAAATGTTTGAAAGACCTCAATGTGAGACAGGAGTCCATCAAAATCCTAAAGGAGGACACAGGTAGCAAGCTCTTCGACCTCAGCCGCAGCAACTTCTTCCTAGAAACATCACCAAAGGCACGGGAAGCCAGGGCAAAAATGAACTATTGGGATTTCATCAAGATAAAAAGCTTTGGCACAGCAAAAGAAACAGTCCACAAAACCAAAAGACAACCGACAGAATGGGAGAAATTATTTGCAAATGACATATCAGATAAAGGGCTACTATCCAATATGTATAAAAACTTATCAAACTCAACACCCAAAGAACAAATAATCCAATCAAGAAATAGGCAGAAGACATGAACAGACATTTTCCAAAGAAGACATCCAAATGGCCCACAGGCACATGAAAATGTGCTCAACACGGCTCGGCATCAGGGAAATCCAAATCAAAACCTCAATGAGATACCACCTCACACCCGTCAGAATGGCTCAAATGAACAAGTCAGGGAACGACAGAGGTTGGCGGGGATGTGGAGAAAGGGGAACCCTCCTACACTGGTGGTGGGAATGCAAGCTGGTGCAACCCCTCTGGAAAAGTGTATGGAGGTTCCTCAAACAGTTATAATTAGAGCTACCATTCGATCCAGCAATTGCACTCCTGGGTATTTACCCCAAAGATACAAATGTAGGGACCCGAAGCGGTACGTGCACCCCATTGTTTATAGCAGCAATATCCACAATAGCCAAACGGTGGAAAGAGCCAAGATGTCCGTCGACAGATGAATGGATAAAGAAGAGGTGGTATATATATACACAATGGACTATTACGCAGCCATCAAAAGGAATGAGGTGTTGCCATGGACAACGACGTGGATGGAACTGGAGGGTCCGACGATTAGTGAAATAAGTCAATCAGAGAAAGACATGTATCATATGACCTCACTGATATGAGGGATTCTTAATCTCAGGAACAGAGTGAGGCTTGCTGGAGTGGTCGGGGGGGGGGATGGGGTGGCTGGGTGATAGACTTTGGGGAGGGTATGAGCTACGGTGAGCGCTGTGAATTGTGTAAGACTGTTGAATCAGAGATCTGTACTTCTGAAACAAATAACGCAACATATTTTAAGAATAAAGGAAAACAAGGAGACAGCAGGAGAGGAAGAATGAAGGGGAGTTAGTGAGAGGGGGAGACGGACCAGGAGAGATGATGGATTCTGAAAAAAAATCCGAGGTTTCTAGAGGGGAGGTGGGTCGGTGGATTGGTTTGACTGGTGATGGTTATTAAAGAGGGCACATTCTGCATGGAGCACTGTGTGTTAGGAACAAACAATGAATCATGGGACAGTACACCAAAACAAATGATGTAGTACATGGTGATTAACAAAGCAATAAAAAACAAAGACTGTAATAAGAGATGAAGAAGGACACTATATCCTACTTAAAGGGTCTATCCAACAAGAAGATCTCACAATTGTAAATATCTATGCCCCGAACATGGGAGCATCCAATTATATAAGGCAATTAAGAAGAAAAGCAAAGAAACACATTGACCACCATACAATCATAGTGGGGGACTTTAACACCCCCCTGACTGAAATGGCCAGATCATCTAAGCAAAAGATCAACAAGGAAATAAAGACTTTAAATGACACACTGGACCAAATGTACTTCACAGACATATTCAGAACGTTCCATCCCAATGCAACGGAATACACATTCTTCTCTAGTGCCCATGGAACATTCTCCAGAATGGATCACATCCTAGGTCACAAATCAGGTCTCAACCGGTACCCAAAGATTGGGATCATTCCCTGCACATTTTCAGACCACAATGTTTTGAAACTAGAACTCAATCACAAGAGGAGAGTCGGAAAGAACTCAAATACATGGAGGCTAAAGAGCATCCTACGAACGAATGAATGGGTCAACCAGGAAATTAAAGAAGAATTTAAAAAGTTCATGGAAACCAATGAAAATGAAAACTCAACTGTCCAAAATCTTTGGGATACAGCCAAGGCAGTCCTGCGAGGAAAGTATATAGCAATACAAGCCTTTCTCAAGAAACAAGAAAGGTCTCAAATACACACCCAACCCTACACCTAAAGGAGCTGGAGAAAGAACGGCAAATAAAGCCTAAACCCAGCAGGAGAAGAGAAATCATGCAGTTCAGAGCAGAAATCAATGAAATAGAACCCAGAAGAACAGTAGAAGTGATCAACGGAACTAGGAGCTGGTACTTTGAAAGAATTCACAAGATTGATACACCCCTGTCCAGGCTGATCAAAAAGAAAAGAGAAATGACCCAAATCAACAACATCATGAATGAAAGAGGAGAGATCACAAACAACACCAAAGAAATACAAACAATTATAAGAACGTAATCTGAGCAACCCTAGGGCAGCAAATTCCATAACCTGGAAGAAATGGGTGCATTCCTAGAGATGTGTCAACTAACAAAACTGACCCAGGAAGAAATAGAAAACAAGAACAGTCCTATAACCACGAAGGCAATTGAAGTAGTCATCAAAAACCTCCCAAGAAACCAAAGCCCAGGGCCAGATGGTTTCCCAGGGGAATTCTATCAGACATTTAAAGAAGAATTAATACCTATTCTCCTGAAACTGTTCCAAACAATAGAAATGGAAGGAAAACTTCCAAACTCATTTATGAGGCCACCATTACCTTGATTCCAAAACCAGACAAAGATCCCATCAAAAGGAGAATTAGAGACCAATATCCTTGATGAACATCGATGCAAAAATTCTCACCAAAACTCTAGCCAAGAGGACACAACAGTACATGAAAAGGAGTCTTCACCATGACCAAGTGGGATTTATCCCTGGGCTGCAAGGCTGGTTCAACATCCGCAAATCAGTCAACGTGATCAAATACATTAACAAAAGAAAGAACGAGAATCATATGATCCTCTCAATAGATGCAGAAAAAGCATTGGACAAAGTACAGCACCCTTTCTGGATCAAAACTCTTCAGAGTATAGGGACAGCGGGTACATACCTCAATATCATAAAAGCCATCTACGAAAACCCTACAGCGAATATCATTCTCAATGGGGAAAAGCTGAGATCTTTTCCCCTAAGGTCAGGAACGCGGCAGGGATAGCCAATCTCACCACTGCTATTCAACATAGTATTAGAAGTCCTAGCCACAGCAATCAGACAACAAAAAGTAATCCAAGGCATCCAAATCGGCAGAGAGGAAGTCAAACTCTCACTCTTTGCAGATGATATGATACTTTATGTGGAAAACCCAAAAGACTCCACCCCAAAACTGCTAGAACTCACACAGCAATTCCGTCAAGTAGCAGGCTATAAAATCAATGCACAGGAATCAGTGGCATTCCTATACACCAACAACAAGACAGAAGAGAGACAAATCAAGGAGTCGATCCCATTCACAACTGCACCCAAAACCAGAAGAGACCTAGGAATATATTCATCCCAAGAGGCAAAGGATCTGTACTCAGAAAACTACAAAATACGCAGGAAAGAAATTGAAGAAGACACAAAGAAACGGAAAAACTTTCCATGCTCATGGATTGGGAGAACCAACATTGTGAAGAGGTCAATGCTACCTAGAGCAATCTACACATGCAATGCAATCCCCATCAAAATACCATCCACTTTTTTCCAGGAAATGGAACAAATACTCCTAAAATTTGAATGGAACCAGAAGAGACCCCGAATAGCCAGAGGAATATTGAGAAAGAAAAGCAAAGCTGGCGGCATCACAATTCTGGACTTCCAGCTCTATGACAAAGCTGTCATCATCAAGACAGTATGGTACTGGCACAAAAACAGACACATGGATCCATGGAACAGAATCGAGAGCCCAGAAATGGACCCTCAACTCTATGGTCAACTTATCTTTGACAGAGCAGGAAGGAATGTCCAATGGCAAAAAGAGAGTCTCTTCAACAACTGGTGTTGGGAGAATTGGACAGCCCCATGCAGAAGAATGACACTGGACCATTTCCTGACACCACACACAGAAGTAGACGCCAAATGGTTGAAAGACCTCAATGTGAGACAGGAGTCCATCAAAATCCTAAAGGAGAACACAGGTAGCAAGCTCTTCGACCTCAGCCGCAGCAACTTCTTCCTAGAAACTTCACCAAAGGGACGGGAAGCCAGGGCAAAAATGAACTATTGGGATTTCATCAAGATAAAAAGCTTTGGCACAGCAAAAGAAACAGTCCACAAAACCAAAAGACAACCGACAGAATGGGAGAAATTATTTGCAAATGACCTATCAGATAAAGGGCTACTATCCAATATGTATAAAAACTTATCAAACTCAACACCCAAAGAACAAATAATCCAATCAAGAAATAGGCAGAAGACATGAACAGACATTTTTCCAAAGAAGACATCCAAATGGCCCACAGGCACATGAAAAAGTGCTCAACACGGCTCGGCATCAGGGAAATCCAAATCAAAACCTCAATGAGATACCACCTCACACCCGTCAGAATGGCTCAAATGAACAAGTCAGGGAACGACAGAGGTTGGCGGGGATGTGGAGAAAGGGGAAAACTCCTACACTGGTGGTGGGAATGCAAGCTGGTGCAACCCCTCTGGAAAAGTGTATGGAGGTTCCTCAAACAGTTATAATTAGAGCTACCATTCGATCCAGCAATTGCACTCCTGGGTATTTACCCCAAAGATACAAATGTAGGGACCCGAAGCGGTACGTGCACCCCATTGTTTATAGCAGCAATATCCACAATAGCCAAACGGTGGAAAGAGCCAAGATGTCCGTCGACAGATGAATGGATAAAGAAGAGGTGGTATATATATACACAATGGACTATTACGCAGCCATCAAAAGGAATGAGGTGTTGCCATGGACAACGACGTGGATGGAACTGGAGGGTCCGACGATTAGTGAAATAAGTCAATCAGAGAAAGACATGTATCATATGACCTCACTGATATGAGGGATTCTTAATCTCAGGAACAGAGTGAGGCTTGCTGGAGTGGTCGGGGGGGGGGATGGGGTGGCTGGGTGATAGACTTTGGGGAGGGTATGAGCTACGGTGAGCGCTGTGAATTGTGTAAGACTGTTGAATCACAGATCTGTACTTCTGAAACAAATAACGCAACATATTTTAAGAATAAAGGAAAACAAGGAGACAGCAGGAGAGGAAGAATGAAGGGGAGTTAGTGAGAGGGGGAGACGGACCAGGAGAGATGATGGATTCTGAAAAAAAATCCGAGGTTTCTAGAGGGGAGGTGGGTCGGTGGATTGGTTTGACTGGTGATGGTTATTAAAGAGGGCACATTCTGCATGGAGCACTGTGTGTTAGGAACAAACAATGAATCATGGGACAGTACACCAAAACAAATGATGTAGTACATGGTGATTAACAAAGCAATAAAAAACAAAGACTGTAATAAGAGATGAAGAAGGACACTATATCCTACTTAAAGGGTCTATCCAACAAGAAGATCTCACAATTGTAAATATCTATGCCCCGAACATGGGAGTATCAAATTATATAAGGCAATTAAGAAGAAAAGCAAAGAAACACATTGACCACCGTACAATCATAGTGGGGGACTTTAACACCCCCCTGACTGAAATGGCCAGATCATGTAAGCAAAAGATCAACAAGGAAATAAAGACTTTAAATGACACACTGGACCAAATGGACTTCACAGACATATTCAGAACGTTCCATCCCAATGCAACGGAATACACATTCTTCTCTAGTGCCCATGGAACATTCTCCAGAATGGATCACATCCTAGGTCACAAATCAGGTCTCAACCGGTACCCAAAGATTGGGATCATTCCCTGCACATTTTCAGACCACAATGCTTTGAAACTAGAACTCAATCACAAGAGGAAAGTGGGAAAGAACTCAAATACATGGAGGCTAAAGAGCATCCTACGAAAGAATGAATGGGTCAACCAGGAAATTAAAGAAGAATTTAAAAAGTTCATGGAAACCAATGAAAATGAAAACTCAACTGTCCAAAATCTTTGGGATACAGCCAAGGCAGTCCTGCGAGGAAAGTATATAGCAATACAAGCCTTTCTCAAGAAACAAGAAAGGTCTCAAATACACACCCAACCCTACACCTAAAGGAGCTGGAGAAAGAACGGCAAATAAAGCCTAAACCCAGCAGGAGAAGAGAAATCATGCAGTTCAGAGCAGAAATCATTGAAATAGAACCCAGAAGAACAGTAGAAGTGATCAACGGAACTAGGAGCTGGTACTTTGAAAGAATTCACAAGATTGATACACCCCTGTCCAGGCTGATCAAAAAGAAAAGAGAAATGACCCAAATCAACAAAATCATGAATGAAAGAGGAGAGATCACAAACAACACCAAAGAAATACAAACAATTATAAGAACGTAATCTGAGCAACCCTAGGGCAGCAAATTCCATAACCTGGAAGAAATGGGTGCATTCCTAGAGATGTGTCAACTAACAAAACTGACCCAGGAAGAAATAGAAAACATGAACAGTCCTATAACCACGAAGGCAATTGAAGTAGTCATCAAAAACCTCCCAAGAAACCAAAGCCCAGGGCCAGATGGTTTCCCAGGGGAATTCTATCAGACATTTAAAGAAGAATTAATACCTATTCTCCTGAAACTGTTCCAAACAATAGAAATGGAAGGAAAACTTCCAAACTCATTTATGAGGCCACAATTACCTTGATTCCAAAACCAGACAAAGATCCCATCAAAAAGGAGAATTAGAGACCAATATCCTTGATGAACATCGATGCAAAAATTCTCACCAAAACTCTAGCCAAGAGGACACAACAGTACATGAAAAGGAGTCTTCACCATGACCAAGTGGGATTTATCCCTGGGCTGCAAGGCTGGTTCAACATCCGCAAATCAGTCAACGTGATCAAATACATTAACAAAAGAAAGAACGAGAATCATATGATCCTCTCAATAGATGCAGAAAAAGCATTGGACAAAGTACAGCACCCTTTCTGGATCAAAACTCTTCAGAGTATAGGGACAGCGGGTACATACCTCAATATCATAAAAGCCATCTACGAAAACCCTACAACGAATATCATTCTCAATGGGGAAAAGCTGAGATCTTTTCCCCTAAGGTCAGGAACGCGGCAGGGATAGCCAATCTCACCACTGCTATTCAACATAGTATTAGAAGTCCTAGCCACAGCAATCAGACAACAAAAAGTAATCCAAGGCATCCAAATCGGCAGAGAGGAAGTCAAACTCTCACTCTTTGCAGATGATATGATACTTTATGTGGAAAACCCAAAAGACTCCACCCCAAAACTGCTAGAACTCACACAGCAATTCCGTCAAGTAGCAGGCTATAAAATCAATGCACAGGAATCAGTGGCATTCCTATACACCAACAACAAGACAGAAGAGAGACAAATCAAGGAGTCGATCCCATTCACAACTGCACCCAAAACCAGAAGAGACCTAGGAATATATTCATCCCAAGAGGCAAAGGATCTGTACTCAGAAAACTACAAAATACGCAGGAAAGAAATTGAAGAAGACACAAAAAACGGAAAAACGTTCCATGCTCATGGATTGGGAGAACCAACATTGTGAAGAGGTCAATGCTACCTAGAGCAATCTACACATGCAATGCAATCCCCATCAAAATTCCATCCACTTTTTTCCAGGAAATGGAACAAATACTCCTAAAATTTGAATGGAACCAGAAGAGACCCCGAATAGCCAGAGGAATATTGAGAAAGAAAAGCAAAGCTGGCGGCATCACAATTCTGGACTTCCAGCTCTATGACAAAGCTGTCATCATCAAGACAGTATGGTACTGGCACAAAAACAGACACATGGATCCATGGAACAGAATCGAGAGCCCAGAAATGGACCCTCAACTCTATGGTCAACTTATCTTTGACAGAGCAGGAAGGAATGTCCAATGGCAAAAAGAGAGTCTCTTCAACAACTGGAGTTGGGAGAATTGGACAGCCCCATGCAGAAGAATGACACTGGACCATTTCCTGACACCACACACAAAAGTAGACTCCAAATGGTTGAAAGACCTCAATGTGAGACAGGAGTCCATCAAAATCCTAAAGGAGAACACAGGTAGCAAGCACTTCGACCTCAGCCGCAGCAACTTCTTCCTAGAAACATCACCAAAGGCACGGGAAGCCAGGGCAAAAATGAACTATTGGGATTTCATCAAGATAAAAAGCTTTGGCACAGCAAAAGAAACAGTCCACAAAACCAAAAGACAACCGACAGAATGGGAAAAATTATTTGCAAATGACCTATCAGATAAAGGGCTACTACCCAATATGTATAAAAACTTATCAAACTCAACACCCAAAGAACAAATAATCCAATCAAGAAATAGGCAGAAGACATGAACAGACATTTTTCCAAAGAAGACATCCAAATGGCCCACAGGCACATGAAAAAGTGCTCAACACGGCTTGGCATCAGAGAAATCCAAATGAAAACCACAATGAGATACCACCTCACACCCGTCAGAATGGCTCAAATGAACAAGTCAGGGAACGACAGAGTTTGGCGGGGATGTGGAGATAGGGGAACCCGCCGACACTGGTGGTGGGAATGCAAGCTGCTGCAACCCCTCTGGAAAACAGTATGGAGGTTCCTCACACAGTTGAAATTAGAGCTACCATTCGATCCAACATTTGCACTCCTGGGTATTTACCCCAAAGATACAAATGTAGGGACCCGAAGCGGTACGTGCACCCCATTGTTTATAGCAGCAATGTCCACAATAGCCAAACTGTCGAAACAGCCAAGATGTCCATCGACAGATGAATGGATAAAGAAGAGGTGGTATATATATACACAATGGACTATTACGCAGCCATCAAAAGGAATGAGATGTTGCCATGGACAACGACGTGGATGGAACTGGAGGGTCCGACGATTAGTGAAATAAGTCAATCAGAGAAAGACATGTATCATATGACCCCACTGATATGAGGGATTCTTAATCTCAGGAACAGAGTGAGGCTTGCTGGAGTGGTCGGGGGTGGGAGGGATGGGGTGGCTGGGTGATGGACATTGGGGAGGGTATGAGCTACGGTGAGCGCTGTGAATTGTGTAAGACTGTTGAATCACAGATCTGTACTTCTGAAACAACGCAACATATTTTAAGAATAAAGGAAAAGAAGGAGACAGCAGGAGTGGAAGAATGAAGGGGAGTTAGTGAGAGGATGAGACGGACCAGGAGAGATGATGGGTTCTGAAAAAAAATCTGAGGTTTCTAGAGGGGAGGTGGGTCGGGGGATTGGTTAGCCTGGTGGTGGGTATTAAAGAGGGCACATTCTCCATGGAGCACTGTGTGTTAGGAACAAACAATGAATCATGGGACACTACACCAAAACAAAGGATGTACTCCATGGTGATTAACAAAGCAATAAAAAACAAAGACTGTAATAAGAGATGAAGAAGGACACTATATCCTACTTAATGGGTCTATCCAACAAGAAGATCTCACAATTGTAAATATCTATGCCCCGAACATGGGAGCATCCAATTATATAAGGCAATTAAGAAGAAAAGCAAAGAAACACATTGACCACCATACAATCATAGTGGGGGACTTTAACACCCCCCCTGACTGAAATGGCCAGATCATCTAAGCAAAAGATCAACAAGGAAATAAAGACTTTAAATGACACACTGGACCAAATGGACTTCACAGACATATTCAGAACGTTCCATCCCAATGCAACGGAATACACATTCTTCTCTAGTGCCCATGGAACATTCTCCAGAATGGATCACATCCTAGGTCACAAATCAGGTCTCAACCGGGACCCAAAGATTGGGATCATTCCCTGCACATTTTCAGACCACAATGTTTTGAAACTAGAACTCAATCACAAGAGGAGAGTCGGAAAGAACTCAAATACATGGAGGCTAAAGAGCATCCTACGAAAGAATGAATGGGTCAACCAGGAAATTAAAGAAGAATTTAAAAAGTTCATGGAAACCAATGAAAATGAAAACTCAACTGTCCAAAATCTTTGGGATACAGCCAAGGCAGTCCTGCGAGGAAAGTATATAGCAATACAAGCCTTTCTCAAGAAACAAGAAAGGTCTCAAATACACACCCAACCCTACACCTAAAGGAGCTGGAGAAAGAACGGCAAATAAAGCCTAAACCCAGCAGGAGAAGAGAAATCATGCAGTTCAGAGCAGAAATCAATGAAATAGAACCCAGAAGAACAGTAGAAGTGATCAACGGAACTAGGAGCTGGTACTTTGAAAGAATTCACAAGATTGATACACCCCTGTCCAGCCTGGTCAAAAAGAAAAGAGAAATGACCCAAATCAACAAAATCATGAATGAAAGAGGAGAGATCACAAACAACACCAAAGAAATACAAACAATTATAAGAACGTAATCTGAGCAACCCTAGGGCAGCAAATTCCATAACCTGGAAGAAATGGGTGCATTCCTAGAGATGTGTCAACTAACAAAACTGACCCAGGAAGAAATAGAAAACATGAACAGTCCTATAACCACGAAGGCAATTGAAGTAGTCATCAAAAACCTCCCAAGAAACCAAAGCCCAGGGCCAGATGGTTTCCCAGGGGAATTCTATCAGACATTTAAAGAAGAATTAATACCTATTCTCCTGAAACTGTTCCAAACAATAGAAATGGAAGGAAAACTTCCAAACTCATTTATGAGGCCACCATTACCTTGATTCCAAAACCAGACAAAGATCCCATCAAAAAGGAGAATTAGAGACCAATATCCTTGATGAACATCGATGCAAAAATTCTCACCAAAATACTAGCCAAGAGGACCCAACAGTACATGAAAAGGAGTATTCACCATGACCAAGTGGGATTTATCCCTGGGCTGCAAGGCTGGTTCAACATCCGCAAATCAGTCAACGTGATCAAATACATTAACAAAAGAAAGAACGAGAATCATATGATCCTCTCAATAGATGCAGAAAAAGCATTGGACAAAGTACAGCACCCTTTCTGGATCAAAACTCTTCAGAGTATAGGGACAGCGGGTACATACCTCAATATCATAAAAGCCATCTACGAAAACGCTACAGCGAATATCATTCTCAATGGGGAAAAGCTGAGATCTTTTCCCCTAAAGTCAGCAACGCGGCAGGGATAGCCACTCTCACCACTGCTATTCAACATAGTATTAGAAGTCCTAGCCACAGCAATCAGACAACAAAAAGTAATCCAAGGCATCCAAATCGGCAGAGAGGAAGTCAAACTCTCACTCTTGGCAGATGATATGATACTTTATGTGGAAAACCCAAAAGACTCCACCCCAAAACTGCTAGAACTCACACAGCAATTCCGTCAAGTAGCAGGCTATAAAATCAATGCACAGGAATCAGTGGCATTCCTATACAACAACAACAAGACAGAAGAGAGACAAATCAAGGAGTCGATCCCATTCACAACTGCACCCAAAACCAGAAGAGACCTAGGAATATATTGAACCCAAGAGGCAAGGGATCTGTACTCAGAAAACTACAAAATACGCAGGAAAGAAATTGAAGAAGACACAAAGAAACGGAAAAACGTTCCATGCTCATGGATTGGGAGAACCAACCTTGTGAAGAGGTCAATGCTACCTAGAGCAATCTACACATGCAATGCAATCCCCATCAAAATAGCATCCACTTTTTTCCACGAAATGGAACAAATAATCCTAAAATTTGAATGGAACCTGAAGAGACCCCGAGTAGCCAGAGGAATATTGAGAAAGAAAAGCAAAGCTGGCGGCATCACAATTCTGGACTTCCAGCTCTATGACAAAGCTGTCATCATCAAGACAGTATGGTACTGGCACAAAAACAGACACATGGATCCATGGAACAGAATCGAGAGCCCAGAAATGGACCCTCAACTCTATGGTCAACTTATCTTTGACAGAGCAGGAAGGAATGTCCAATGGCAAAAAGAGAGTCTCTTCAACAATTGGTGTTGGGAGAATTGGACAGCCCCATGCAGAAGAATGACACTGGACCGTTTCCTGACACCACACACAGAAGTAGACGCCAAATGGTTGAAAGACCTCAATGTGAGACAGGAGTCCATCAAAATCCTAAAGGAGAACACAGGTAGCAAGCTCTTCGACCTCAGCCGCAGCAACTTCTTCCTAGAAACATCACCAAAGGCACGGGAAGCCAGGGCAAAAATGAACTATTGGGATTTCATCAAGATAAAAAGCTTTGGCACAGCAAAAGAAACAGTCCACAAAACCAAAAGACAACCGACAGAATGGGAGAAATTATTTGCAAATGACCTATCAGATAAAGGGCTACTATCCATTATGTATAAAAACTTATCAAACTCAACACCCAAAGAACAAATAATCCAATCAAGAAATAGGCAGAAGACATGAACAGACATTTTTCCAAAGAAGACATCCAAATGGCCCACAGGCACATGAAAAAGTGCTCAACACGGCTCGGCATCAGGGAAATCCAAATCAAAACCTCAATGAGATACCACCTCACACCCGTCAGAATGGCTCAAATGAACAAGTCAGGGAACGACAGAGGTTGGCGGGGATGTGGAGAAAGGGGAACCCTCCTACACTGGTGGTGGGAATGCAAGCTGGTGCAACCCCTCTGGAAAAGTGTATGGAGGTTCCTCAAACAGTTATAATTAGAGCTACCATTCGATCCAGCAATTGCACTCCTGGGTCTTTACCCCAAAGATACAAATGTAGGGACCCGAAGCGGTACGTGCACCCCATTGTTTATAGCAGCAATATCCACAATAGCCAAACGGTGGAAAGAGCCAAGATGTCCATCGACAGATGAATGGATAAAGAAGAGGTGGTATATATATACACAATGGACTATTACGCAGCCATCAAAAGGAATGAGGTGTTGCCATGGACAACGACGTGGATGGAACTGGAGGGTCCGACGATTAGTGAAATAAGTCAATCAGAGAAAGACATGTATCATATGACCTCACTGATATGAGGGATTCTTAATCTCAGGAACAGAGTGAGGCTTGCTGGAGTGGTCGGGGGGGGGGATGGGGTGGCTGGGTGATAGACTTTGGGGAGGGTATGAGCTACGGTGAGCGCTGTGAATTGTGTAAGACTGTTGAATCACAGATCTGTACTTCTGAAACAAATAACGCAACATATTTTAAGAATAAAGGAAAACAAGGAGACAGCAGGAGAGGAAGAATGAAGGGGAGTTAGTGAGAGGGGGAGACGGACCAGGAGAGATGATGGATTCTGAAAAAAAATCCGAGGTTTCTAGAGGGGAGGTGGGTCGGTGGATTGGTTTGACTGGTGATGGTTATTAAAGAGGGCACATTCTGCATGGAGCACTGTGTGTTAGGAACAAACAATGAATCATGGGACAGTACACCAAAACAAATGATGTAGTACATGGTGATTAACAAAGCAATAAAAAACAAAGACTGTAATAAGAGATGAAGAAGGACACTATATCCTACTTAAAGGGTCTATCCAACAAGAAGATCTCACAATTGTAAATATCTATGCCCCGAACATGGGAGCATCCAATTATATAAGGCAATTAAGAAGAAAAGCAAAGAAACACATTGACCACCATACAATCATAGTGGGGGACTTTAACACCCCCCTGACTGAAATGGCCAGATCATCTAAGCAAAAGATCAACAAGGAAATAAAGACTTTAAATGACACACTGGACCAAATGGACTTCACAGACATATTCAGAACGTTCCATCCCAATGCAACGGAATACACATTCTTCTCTAGTGCCCATGGAACATTCTCCAGAATGGATCACATCCTAGGTCACAAATCAGGTCTCAACCGGTACCCAAAGATTGGGATCATTCCCTGCACATTTCCGACCACAATGCTTTGAAACTAGAACTCAATCACAAGAGGAAAGTGGGAAAGAACTCAAATACATGGAGGCTAAAGAGCATCCTACGAAAGAATGAATGGGTCAACCAGGAAATTAAAGAAGAATTTAAAAAGTTCATGGAAACCAATGAAAATGAAAACTCAACTGTCCAAAATCTTTGGGATACAGCCAAGGCAGTCCTGCGAGGAAAGTATATAGCAATACAAGCCTTTCTCAAGAAACAAGAAAGGTCTCAAATGCACACCCAACCCTACACCTAAAGGAGCTGGAGAAAGAACGGCAAATAAAGCCTAAACCCAGCAGGAGAAGAGAAATCATGCAGTTCAGAGCAGAAATCATTGAAATAGAACCCAGAAGAACAGTAGAAGTGATCAACGGAACTAGGAGCTGGTACTTTGAAAGAATTCACAAGATTGATACACCCCTGTCCAGGCTGATCAAAAAGAAAAGAGAAATGACCCAAATCAACAAAATCATGAATGAAAGAGGAGAGATCACAAACAACACCAAAGAAATACAAACAATTATAAGAACGTAATCTGAGCAACCCTAGGGCAGCAAATTCCATAACCTGGAAGAAATGGGTGCATTCCTAGAGATGTGTCAACTAACAAAACTGACCCAGGAAGAAATAGAAAACATGAACAGTCCTATAACCACGAAGGCAATTGAAGTAGTCATCAAAAACCTCCCAAGAAACCAAAGCCCAGGGCCAGATGGTTTCCCAGGGGAATTCTATCAGACATTTAAAGAAGAATTAATACCTATTCTCCTGAAACTGTTCCAAACAATAGAAATGGAAGGAAAACTTCCAAACTCATTTATGAGGCCACCATTACCTTGATTCCAAAACCAGACAAAGATCCCATCAAAAAGGAGAATTAGAGACCAATATCCTTGATGAACATCGATGCAAAAATTCTCACCAAAATACTAGCCAAGAGGACCCAACAGTACATGAAAAGGAGTATTCACCATGACCAAGTGGGATTTATCCCTGGGCTGCAAGGCTGGTTCAACATCCGCAAATCAGTCAACGTGATCAAATACATTAACAAAAGAAAGAACGAGAATCATATGATCCTCTCAATAGATGCAGAAAAAGCATTGGACAAAGTACAGCACCCTTTCTGGATCAAAACTCTTCAGAGTATAGGGACAGCGGGTACATACCTCAATATCATAAAAGCCATCTACGAAAACGCTACAGCGAATATCATTCTCAATGGGGAAAAGCTGAGATCTTTTCCCCTAAAGTCAGCAACGCGGCAGGGATAGCCACTCTCACCACTGCTATTCAACATAGTATTAGAAGTCCTAGCCACAGCAATCAGACAACAAAAAGTAATCCAAGGCATCCAAATCGGCAGAGAGGAAGTCAAACTCTCACTCTTGGCAGATGATATGATACTTTATGTGGAAAACCCAAAAGACTCCACCCCAAAACTGCTAGAACTCACACAGCAATTCCGTCAAGTAGCAGGCTATAAAATCAATGCACAGGAATCAGTGGCATTCCTATACAACAACAACAAGACAGAAGAGAGACAAATCAAGGAGTCGATCCCATTCACAACTGCACCCAAAACCAGAAGAGACCTAGGAATATATTGAACCCAAGAGGCAAGGGATCTGTACTCAGAAAACTACAAAATACGCAGGAAAGAAATTGAAGAAGACACAAAGAAACGGAAAAACGTTCCATGCTCATGGATTGGGAGAACCAACCTTGTGAAGAGGTCAATGCTACCTAGAGCAATCTACACATGCAATGCAATCCCCATCAAAATAGCATCCACTTTTTTCCACGAAATGGAACAAATAATCCTAAAATTTGAATGGAACCTGAAGAGACCCCGAGTAGCCAGAGGAATATTGAGAAAGAAAAGCAAAGCTGGCGGCATCACAATTCTGGACTTCCAGCTCTATGACAAAGCTGTCATCATCAAGACAGTATGGTACTGGCACAAAAACAGACACATGGATCCATGGAACAGAATCGAGAGCCCAGAAATGGACCCTCAACTCTATGGTCAACTTATCTTTGACAGAGCAGGAAGGAATGTCCAATGGCAAAAAGAGAGTCTCTTCAACAATTGGTGTTGGGAGAATTGGACAGCCCCATGCAGAAGAATGACACTGGACCGTTTCCTGACACCACACACAGAAGTAGACGCCAAATGGTTGAAAGACCTCAATGTGAGACAGGAGTCCATCAAAATCCTAAAGGAGAACACAGGTAGCAAGCTCTTCGACCTCAGCCGCAGCAACTTCTTCCTAGAAACATCACCAAAGGCACGGGAAGCCAGGGCAAAAATGAACTATTGGGATTTCATCAAGATAAAAAGCTTTGGCACAGCAAAAGAAACAGTCCACAAAACCAAAAGACAACCGACAGAATGGGAGAAATTATTTGCAAATGACCTATCAGATAAAGGGCTACTATCCATTATGTATAAAAAATTATCAAACTCAACACCCAAAGAACAAATAATCCAATCAAGAAATAGGCAGAAGACATGAACAGACATTTTTCCAAAGAAGACATCCAAATGGCCCACAGGCACATGAAAAAGTGCTCAACACGGCTCGGCATCAGGGAAATCCAAATCAAAACCTCAATGAGATACCACCTCACACCCGTCAGAATGGCTCAAATGAACAAGTCAGGGAACGACAGAGGTTGGCGGGGATGTGGAGAAAGGGGAACCCTCCTACACTGGTGGTGGGAATGCAAGCTGGTGCAACCCCTCTGGAAAAGTGTATGGAGGTTCCTCAAACAGTTATAATTAGAGCTACCATTCGATCCAGCAATTGCACTCCTGGGTCTTTACCCCAAAGATACAAATGTAGGGACCCGAAGCGGTACGTGCACCCCATTGTTTATAGCAGCAATATCCACAATAGCCAAACGGTGGAAAGAGCCAAGATGTCCATCGACAGATGAATGGATAAAGAAGAGGTGGTATATATATACACAATGGACTATTACGCAGCCATCAAAAGGAATGAGGTGTTGCCATGGACAACGACGTGGATGGAACTGGAGGGTCCGACGATTAGTGAAATAAGTCAATCAGAGAAAGACATGTATCATATGACCTCACTGATATGAGGGATTCTTAATCTCAGGAACAGAGTGAGGCTTGCTGGAGTGGTCGGGGGGGGGGATGGGGTGGCTGGGTGATAGACTTTGGGGAGGGTATGAGCTACGGTGAGCGCTGTGAATTGTGTAAGACTGTTGAATCACAGATCTGTACTTCTGAAACAAAGAACGCAACATATTTTAAGAATAAAGGAAAACAAGGAGACAGCAGGAGAGGAAGAATGAAGGGGAGTTAGTGAGAGGGGGAGACGGACCAGGAGAGATGATGGATTCTGAAAAAAAATCCGAGGTTTCTAGAGGGGAGGTGGGTCGGTGGATTGGTTTGACTGGTGATGGTTATTAAAGAGGGCACATTCTGCATGGAGCACTGTGTGTTAGGAACAAACAATGAATCATGGGACAGTACACCAAAACAAATGATGTAGTACATGGTGATTAACAAAGCAATAAAAAACAAAGACTGTAATAAGAGATGAAGAAGGACACTATATCCTACTTAAAGGGTCTATCCAACAAGAAGATCTCACAATTGTAAATATCTATGCCCCGAACATGGGAGCATCCAATTATATAAGGCAATTAAGAAGAAAAGCAAAGAAACACATTGACCACCATACAATCATAGTGGGGGACTTTAACACCCCCCTGACTGAAATGGCCAGATCATCTAAGCAAAAGATCAACAAGGAAATAAAGACTTTAAATGACACACTGGACCAAATGGACTTCACAGACATATTCAGAACGTTCCATCCCAATGCAACGGAATACACATTCTTCTCTAGTGCCCATGGAACATTCTCCAGAATGGATCACATCCTAGGTCACAAATCAGGTCTCAACCGGTACCCAAAGATTGGGATCATTCCCTGCACATTTTCAGACCACAATGTTTTGAAACTAGAACTCAATCACAAGAGGAGAGTCGGAAAGAACTCAAATACATGGAGGCTAAAGAGCATCCTACGAAAGAATGAATGGGTCAACCAGGAAATTAAAGAAGAATTTAAAAAGTTCATGGAAACCAATGAAAATGAAAACTCAACTGTCCAAAATCTTTGGGATACAGCCAAGGCAGTCCTGCGAGGAAAGTATATAGCAATACAAGCCTTTCTCAAGAAACAAGAAAGGTCTCAAATACACACCCAACCCTACACCTAAAGGAGCTGGAGAAAGAACGGCAAATAAAGCCTAAACCCAGCAGGAGAAGAGAAATCATGCAGTTCAGAGCAGAAATCAATGAAATAGAACCCAGAAGAACAGTAGAAGTGATCAACGGAACTAGGAGCTGGTACTTTGAAAGAATTCACAAGATTGATACACCCCTGTCCAGGCTGATCAAAAAGAAAAGAGAAATGACCCAAATCAACAAAATCATGAATGAAAGAGGAGAGATCACAAACAACACCAAAGAAATACAAACAATTATAAGAACGTAATCTGAGCAACCCTAGGGCAGCAAATTCCATAACCTGGAAGAAATGGGTGCATTCCTAGAGATGTGTCAACTAACAAAACTGACCCAGGAAGAAATAGAAAACATGAACAGTCCTATAACCACGAAGGCAATTGAAGTAGTCATCAAAAACCTCCCAAGAAACCAAAGCCCAGGGCCAGATGGTTTCCCAGGGGAATTCTATCAGACATTTAAAGAAGAATTAATACCTATTCTCCTGAAACTGTTCCAAACAATAGAAATGGAAGGAAAACTTCCAAACTCATTTATGAGGCCACCATTACCTTGATTCCAAAACCAGACAAAGATCCCATCAAAAAGGAGAATTAGAGACCAATATCCTTGATGAACATCGATGCAAAAATTCTCACCAAAATACTAGCCAAGAGGACCCAACAGTACATGAAAAGGAGTATTCACCATGACCAAGTGGGATTTATCCCTGGGCTGCAAGGCTGGTTCAACATCCGCAAATCAGTCAACGTGATCAAATACATTAACAAAAGAAAGAACGAGAATCATATGATCCTCCCAAGAGATGCAGAAAAAGCATTGGACAAAGTACAGCAAACTTTCCGGATCAAAACTCTTCAGAGTATAGGGACAGCGGGTACATACCTCAATATCATAAAAGCCATCTACGAAAACGCTACAGCGAATATCATTCTCAATGGGGAAAAGCTGAGATCTTTTCCCCCAAAGTCAGCAACGCGGCAGGGATAGCCACTCTCACCACTGCTATTCAACATAGTATTAGAAGTCCTAGCCACAGCAAGGAGACAACAAAAAGTAATCCAAGGCATCCAAATCGGCAGAGAGGAAGTCAAACTCTCACTCTTGGCAGATGATATGATACTTTATGTGGAAAACCCAAAAGACTCCACCCCAAAACTGCTAGAACTCACACAGCAATTCCGTCAAGTAGCAGGCTATAAAATCAATGCACAGGAATCAGTGGCATTCCTATACAACAACAACAAGACAGAAGAGAGACAAATCAAGGAGTCGATCCCATTCACAACTGCACCCAAAACCAGAAGAGACCTAGGAATATATTGAACCCAAGAGGCAAGGGATCTGTACTCAGAAAACTACAAAATACGAAGGAAAGAAATTGAAGAAGACACAAAGAAACGGAAAAACGTTCCATGCTCATGGATTGGGAGAACCAACACTGTGAAGAGGTCAATGCTACCTAGAGCAATCTACACATGCAATGCAATCCCCATCAAAATACCATCCACTTTTTTCCACGAAATGGAACAAATAATCCTAAAATTTGAATGGAACCTGAAGAGACCCCGAGTAGCCAGAGGAATATTGAGAAAGAAAAGCAAAGCTGGCGGCATCACAATTCTGGACTTCCAGCTCTATGACAAAGCTGTCATCATCAAGACAGTATGGTACTGGCACAAAAACAGACACATGGATCCATGGAACAGAATCGAGAGCCCAGAAATGGACCCTCAACTCTATGGTCAACTTATCTTTGACAGAGCAGGAAGGAATGTCCAATGGCAAAAAGAGAGTCTCTTCAACAACTGGTGTTGGGAGAATTGGACAGCCCCATGCAGAAGAATGACACTGGACCATTTCCTGACACCACACACAGAAGTAGACGCCAAATGGTTGAAAGACCTCAATGTGAGACAGGAGTCCATCAAAATCCTAAAGGAGGACACAGGTAGCAAGCTCTTCGACCTCAGCCGCAGCAACTTCTTCCTAGAAACATCACCAAAGGCACGGGAAGCCAGGGCAAAAATGAACTATTGGGATTTCATCAAGATAAAAAGCTTTGGCACAGCAAAAGAAACAGTCCACAAAACCAAAAGACAACCGACAGAATGGGAGAAATTATTTGCAAATGACATATCAGATAAAGGGCTACTATCCAATATGTATAAAAACTTATCAAACTCAACACCCAAAGAACAAATAATCCAATCAAGAAATAGGCAGAAGACATGAACAGACATTTTTCCAAAGAAGACATCCAAATGGCCCACAGGCACATGAAAAAGTGCTCAACACGGCTCGGCATCAGGGAAATCCAAATCAAAACCTCAATGAGATACCACCTCACACCCGTCAGAATGGCTCAAATGAACAAGTCAGGGAACGACAGAGGTTGGCGGGGATGTGGAGAAAGGGGAACCCTCCTACACTGGTGGTGGGAATGCAAGCTGGTGCAACCCCTCTGGAAAAGTGTATGTAGGTTCCTCAAACAGTTATAATTAGAGCTACCATTCGATCCAGCAATTGCACTCCTGGGTATTTACCCCAAAGATACAAATGTAGGGACCCGAAGCGGTACGTGCACCCCATTGTTTATAGCAGCATTATCCACAATAGCCAAACGGTGGAAAGAGCCAAGATGTCCATCGACAGATGAATGGATAAAGAAGAGGTGGTATATATATACACAATGGACTATTACGCAGCCATCAAAAGGAATGAGGTGTTGCCATGGACAACGACGTGGATGGAACTGAAGGGTCCGACGATTAGTGAAATAAGTCAATCAGAGAAAGACATGTATCATATGACCTCACTGATATGAGGTATTCTTAATCTCAGGAACAGAGTGAGGCTTGCTGGAGTGGTCGGGGGGGGGATGGGGTGGCTGGGTGATAGACTTTGGGGAGGGTATGAGCTACGGTGAGCGCTGTGAATTGTGTAAGACTGTTGAATCACAGATCTGTACTTCTGAAACAAATAACGCAACATATTTTAAGAATAAAGGAAAACAAGGAGACAGCAGGAGAGGAAGAATGAAGGGGAGTTAGTGAGAGGGGGAGACGGACCAGGAGAGATGATGGATTCTGAAAAAAAATCCGAGGTTTCTAGAGGGGAGGTGGGTCGGTGGATTGGTTTGACTGGTGATGGTTATTAAAGAGGGCACATTCTGCATGGAGCACTGTGTGTTAGGAACAAACAATGAATCATGGGACAGTACACCAAAACAAATGATGTAGTACATGGTGATTAACAAAGCAATAAAAAACAAAGACTGTAATAAGAGATGAAGAAGGACACTATATCCTACTTAAAGGGTCTATCCAACAAGAAGATCTCACAATTGTAAATATCTATGCCCCGAACATGGGAGCATCCAATTATATAAGGCAATTAAGAAGAAAAGCAAAGAAACACATTGACCACCATACAATCATAGTGGGGGACTTTAACACCCCCCTGACTGAAATGGCCAGATCATCTAAGCAAAAGATCAACAAGGAAATAAAGACTTTAAATGACACACTGGACCAAATGGACTTCACAGACATATTCAGAACGTTCCATCCCAATGCAACGGAATACACATTCTTCTCTAGTGCCCATGGAACATTCTCCAGAATGGATCACATCCTAGGTCACAAATCAGGTCTCAACCGGTACCCAAAGATTGGGATCATTCCCTGCACATTTTCAGACCACAATGCTTTGAAACTAGAATTCAATCACAAGAGGAAAGTGGGAAAGAACTCAAACACATGGAGGCTAAAGAGCATCCTACGAAAGAATGAATGGGTCAACCAGGAAATTAAAGAAGAATTTAAAAAGTTCATGGAAACCAATGAAAATGAAAACTCAACTGTCCAAAATCTTTGGGATACAGCCAAGGCAGTCCTGCGAGGAAAGTATATAGCAATACAAGCCTTTCTCAAGAAACAAGAAAGGTCTCAAATACACACCCAACCCTACACCTAAAGGAGCTGGAGAAAGAACGGCAAATAAAGCCTAAACCCAGCAGGAGAAGAGAAATCATGCAGTTCAGAGCAGAAATCAATGAAATAGAACCCAGAAGAACAGTAGAAGTGATCAACGGAACTAGGAGCTGGTACTTTGAAAGAATTCACAAGATTGATACACCCCTGTCCAGGCTGATCAAAAAGAAAAGAGAAATGACCCAAATCAACAAAATCATGAATGAAAGAGGAGAGATCACAAACAACACCAAAGAAATACAAACAATTATAAGAACGTAATCTGAGCAACCCTAGGGCAGCAAATTCCATAACCTGGAAGAAATGGGTGCATTCCTAGAGATGTGTCAACTAACAAAACTGACCCAGGAAGAAATAGAAAACATGAACAGTCCTATAACCACGAAGGCAATTGAAGTAGTCATCAAAAACCTCCCAAGAAACCAAAGCCCAGGGCCAGATGGTTTCCCAGGGGAATTCTATCAGACATTTAAAGAAGAATTAATACCTATTCTCCTGAAAATGTTCCAAACAATAGAAATGGAAGGAAAACTTCCAAACTCATTTATGAGGCCACCATTACCTTGATTCCAAAACCAGACAAAGATCCCATCAAAAAGGAGAATTAGAGACCAATATCCTTGATGAACATCGATGCAAAAATTCTCACCAAAATACTAGCCAAGAGGACCCAACAGTACATGAAAAGGAGTATTCACCATGACCAAGTGGGATTTATCCCTGGGCTGCAAGGCTGGTTCAACATCCGCAAATCAGTCAACGTGATCAAATACATTAACAAAAGAAAGAACGAGAATCATATGATCCTCCCAAGAGATGCAGAAAAAGCATTGGACAAAGTACAGCAACCTTTCTGGATCAAAACTCTTCAGAGTATAGGGACAGCGGGTACATACCTCAATATCATAAAAGCCATCTACGAAAACGCTACAGCGAATATCATTCTCAATGGGGAAAAGCTGAGATCTTTTCCCCCAAAGTCAGCAACGCGGCAGGGATAGCCACTCTCACCACTGCTATTCAACATAGTATTAGAAGTCCTAGCCACAGCAATCAGACAACAAAAAGTAATCCAAGGCATCCAAATCGGCAGAGAGGAAGTCAAACTCTCACTCTTGGCAGGTGATATGATACTTTATGTGGAAAACCCAAAAGACTCCACCCCAAAACTGCTAGAACTCACACAGCAATTCCGTCAAGTAGCAGGCTATAAAATCAATGCACAGGAATCAGTGGCATTCCTATACACCAACAACAAGACAGAAGAGAGACAAATCAAGGAGTCGATCCCATTCACAACTGCACCCAAAACCAGAAGAGACCTAGGAATATATTCATCCCAAGAGGCAAAGGATCTGTACTCAGAAAACTACAAAATACGCAGGAAAGAAATTGAAGAAGACACAAAGAAACGGAAAAACGTTCCATGCTCATGGATTGGGAGAACCAACATTGTGACGAGGTCAAAGCTACCTAGAGCAATCTACACATGCAATGCAATCCCCATCAAAATACCATCCACTTTTTTCCACGAAATGGAACAAATAATCCTAAAATTTGAATGGAACCTGAAGAGACCCCGAGTAGCCAGAGGAATATTGAGAAAGAAAAGCAAAGCTGGCGGCATCACAATTCTGGACTTCCAGCTCTATGACAAAGCTGTCATCATCAAGACAGTATGGTACTGGCACAAAAACAGACACATGGATCCATGGAACAGAATCGAGAGCCCAGAAATGGACCCTCAACTCTATGGTCAACTTATCTTTGACAGAGCAGGAAGGAATGTCCAATGGCAAAAAGAGAGTCTCTTCAACAACTGGTGTTGGGAGAATTGGACAGCCCCATGCAGAAGAATGACACTGGACCATTTCCTGACACCACACACAGAAGTAGACGCCAAATGGTTGAAAGACCTCAATGTGAGACAGGAGTCCATCAAAATCCTAAAGGAGGACACAGGTAGCAAGCTCTTCGACCTCAGCCGCAGCAACTTCTTCCTAGAAACATCACCAAAGGCACGGGAAGCCAGGGCAAAAATGAACTATTGGGATTTCATCAAGATAAAAAGCTTTGGCACAGCAAAAGAAACAGTCCACAAAACCAAAAGACAACCGACAGAATGGGAGAAATTATTTGCAAATGACATATCAGATAAAGGGCTACTATCCAATATGTATAAAAACTTATCAAACTCAACACGCAAAGAACAAATAATCCAATCAAGAAATAGGCAGAAGACATGAACAGACATTTTTCCAAAGAAGACATCCAAATGGCCCACAGGCACATTAAAAAGTGCTCAACACGGCTCGGCATCAGGGAAATCCAAATCAAAACCTCAATGAGATACCACCTCACACCCGTCAGAATGGCTCAAATGAACAAGTCAGGGAACGACAGAGGTTGGCGGGGATGTGGAGAAAGGGGAACCCTCCTACACTGGTGGTGGGAATGCAAGCTGGTGCAACCCCTCTGGAAAAGTGTATGGAGGTTCCTCAAACAGTTATAATTAGAGCTACCATTCGATCCAGCAATTGCACTCCTGGGTATTTACCCCAAAGATACAAATGTAGGGACCCGAAGCGGTACGTGCACCCCATTGTTTATAGCAGCAATATCCACAATAGCCAAACGGTGGAAAGAGCCAAGATGTCCATCGACAGATGAATGGATAAAGAAGAGGTGGTATATATATACACAATGGACTATTACGCAGCCATCAAAAGGAATGAGGTGTTGCCATGGACAACGACGTGGATGGAACTGGAGGGTCCGACGATTAGTGAAATAAGTCAATCAGAGAAAGACATGTATCATATGACCTCACTGATATGAGGGATTCTTAATCTCAGGAACAGAGTGAGGCTTGCTGGAGTGGTCGGGGGGGGGATGGGGTGGCTGGGTGATAGACTTTGGGGAGGGTATGAGCTACGGTGAGCGCTGTGAATTGTGTAAGACTGTTGAATCACAGATCTGTACTTCTGAAACAAATAACGCAACATATTTTAAGAATAAAGGAAAACAAGGAGACAGCAGGAGAGGAAGAATGAAGGGGAGTTAGTGAGAGGGGGAGACGGACCAGGAGAGATGATGGATTCTGAAAAAAAATCCGAGGTTTCTAGAGGGGAGGTGGGTCGGTGGATTGGTTTGACTGGTGATGGTTATTAAAGAGGGCACATTCTGCATGGAGCACTGTGTGTTAGGAACAAACAATGAATCATGGGACAGTACACCAAAACAAATGATGTAGTACATGGTGATTAACAAAGCAATAAAAAACAAAGACTGTAATAAGAGATGAAGAAGGACACTATATCCTACTTAAAGGGTCTATCCAACAAGAAGATCTCACAATTGTAAATATCTATGCCCCGAACATGGGAGCATCCAATTATATAAGGCAATTAAGAAGAAAAGCAAAGAAACACATTGACCACCATACAATCATAGTGGGGGACTTTAACACCCCCCTGACTGAAATGGCCAGATCATCTAAGCAAAAGATCAACAAGGAAATAAAGACTTTAAATGACACACTGGACCAAATGGACTTCACAGACATATTCAGAACGTTCCATCCCAATGCAACGGAATACACTTTCTTCTCTAGTGCCCATGGAACATTCTCCAGAATGGATCACATCCTAGGTCACAAATCAGGTCTCAACCGGTACCCAAAGATTGGGATCATTCCCTGCACATTTTCAGACCACAATGTTTTGAAACTAGAACTCAATCACAAGAGGAGAGTCGGAAAGAACTCAAATACATGGAGGCTAAAGAGCATCCTACGAAAGAATGAATGGGTCAACCAGGAAATTAAAGAAGAATTTAAAAAGTTCTTGGAAACCAATGAAAATGAAAACTCAACTGTCCAAAATCTTTGGGATACAGCCAAGGCAGTCCTGCGAGGAAAGTATATAGCAATACAAGCCTTTCTCAAGAAACAAGAAAGGTCTCAAATACACACCCAACCCTACACCTAAAGGAGCTGGAGAAAGAACGGCAAATAAAGCCTAAACCCAGCAGGAGAAGAGAAATCATGCAGTTCAGAGCAGAAATCAATGAAATAGAACCCAGAAGAACAGTAGAAGTGATCAACGGAACTAGGAGCTGGTACTTTGAAAGAATTCACAAGATTGATACACCCCTGTCCAGGCTGATCAAAAAGAAAAGAGAAATGACCCAAATCAACAAAATCATGAATGAAAGAGGAGAGATCACAAACAACACCAAAGAAATACAAACAATTATAAGAACGTAATCTGAGCAACCCTAGGGCAGCAAATTCCATAACCTGGAAGAAATGGGTGCATTCCTAGAGATGTGTCACCTAACAAAACTGACCCAGGAAGAAATAGAAAACATGAACAGTCCTATAACCACGAAGGCAATTGAAGTAGTCATCAAAAACCTCCCAAGAAACCAAAGCCCAGGGCCAGATGGTTTCCCAGGGGAATTCTATCAGACATTTAAAGAAGAATTAATACCTATTCTCCTGAAACTGTTCCAAACAATAGAAATGGAAGGAAAACTTCCAAACTCATTTATGAGGCCACCATTACCTTGATTCCAAAACCAGACAAAGATCCCATCAAAAAGGAGAATTAGAGACCAATATCCTTGATGAACATCGATGCAAAAATTCTCACCAAAATACTAGCCAAGAGGACCCAACAGTACATGAAAAGGAGTATTCACCATGACCAAGTGGGATTTATCCCTGGGCTGCAAGGCTGGTTCAACATCCGCAAATCAGTCAACGTGATCAAATACATTAACAAAAGAAAGAACGAGAATCATATGATCCTCCCAAGAGATGCAGAAAAAGCATTGGACAAAGTACAGCAACCTTTCTGGATCAAAACTCTTCAGAGTATAGGGACAGCGGGTACATACCTCAATATCATAAAAGCCATCTACGAAAACGCTACAGCGAATATCATTCTCAATGGGGAAAAGCTGAGATCTTTTCCCCCAAAGTCAGCAACGCGGCAGGGATAGCCACTCTCACCACTGCTATTCAACATAGTATTAGAAGTCCTAGCCACAGCAATCAGACAACAAAAAGTAATCCAAGGCATCCAAATCGGCAGAGAGGAAGTCAAACTCTCACTCTTGGCAGATGATATGATACTTTATGTGGAAAACCCAAAAGACTCCACCCCAAAACTGCTAGAACTCACACAGCAATTCCGTCAAGTAGCAGGCTATAAAATCAATGCACAGGAATCAGTGGCATTCCTATACACCAACAACAAGACAGAAGAGAGACAAATCAAGGAGTCGATCCCATTCACAACTGCACCCAAAACCAGAAGAGACCTAGCAATATATTCATCCCAAGAGGCAAGGGATCTGTACTCAGAAAACTACAAAATACGCAGGAAAGAAATTGAAGAAGACACAAAGAAACGGAAAAACGTTCCATGCTCATGGATTGGGAGAACCAACATTGTGAAGAGGTCAATGCTACCTAGAGCAATCTACACATGCAATGCAATCCCCATCAAAATACCATCCACTTTTTTCCACGAAATGGAACAAATAATCCTAAAATTTGAATGGAACCTGAAGAGACCCCGAGTAGCCAGAGGAATATTGAGAAAGAAAAGCAAAGCTGGCGGCATCACAATTCTGGACTTCCAGCTCTATGACAAAGCTGTCATCATCAAGACAGTATGGTACTGGCACAAAAACAGACACATGGATCCATGGAACAGAATCGAGAGCCCAGAAATGGACCCTCAACTCTATGGTCAACTTATCTTTGACAGAGCAGGAAGGAATGTCCAATGGCAAAAAGAGAGTCTCTTCAACAACTGGTGTTGGGAGAATTGGACAGCCCCATGCAGAAGAATGACACTGGACCATTTCCTGACACCACACACAGAAGTAGACGCCAAATGGTTGAAAGACCTCAATGTGAGACAGGAGTCCATCAAAATCCTAAAGGAGGACACAGGTAGCAAGCTCTTCGACCTCAGCCGCAGCAACTTCTTCCTAGAAACATCACCAAAGGCACGGGAAGCCAGGGCAAAAATGAACTATTGGGATTTCATCAAGATAAAAACCTTTGGCACAGCAAAAGAAACAGTCCACAAAACCAAAAGACAACCGACAGAATGGGAGAAATTATTTGCAAATGACCTATCAGATAAAGGGCTACTATCCAATATGTATAAAAACTTATCAAACTCAACACCCAAAGAACAAATAATCCAATCAAGAAATAGGCAGAAGACATGAACAGACATTTTTCCAAAGAAGACATCCAAATGGCCCACAGGCACATGAAAAAGTGCTCAACACGGCTCGGCATCAGGGAAATCCAAATCAAAACCTCAATGAGATACCACCTCACACCCGTCAGAATGGCTCAAATGAACAAGTCAGGGAACGACAGAGGTTGGCGGGGATGTGGAGAAAGGGGAACCCTCCTACACTGGTGGTGGGAATGCAAGCTGGTGCAACCCCTCTGGAAAAGTGTATGGAGTTTCCTCAAACAGTTATAATTAGAGCTACCATTCGATCCAGCAATTGCACTCCTGGGTATTTACCCCAAAGACAAATGTAGGGACCCGAAGCGGTACGTGCACCCCATTGTTTATAGCAGCAATATCCACAATAGCCAAACGGTGGAAAGAGCCAAGATGTCCATCGACAGATGAATGGATAAAGAAGAGGTGGTATATATATACACAATGGACTATTACGCAGCCATCAAAAGGAATGAGGTGTTGCCATGGACAACGACGTGGATGGAACTGGAGGGTCCGACGATTAGTGAAATAAGTCAATCAGAGAAAGACATGTATCATATGACCTCACTGATATGAGGGATTCTTAATCTCAGGAACAGAGTGAGGCTTGCTGGAGTGGTCGGGGGGGGGATGGGGTGGCTGGGTGATAGACTTTGGGGAGGGTATGAGCTACGGTGAGCGCTGTGAATTGTGTAAGACTGTTGAATCACAGATCTGTACTTCTGAAACAAATATCGCAACATATTTTAAGAATAAAGGAAAACAAGGAGACAGCAGGAGAGGAAGAATGAAGGGGAGTTAGTGAGAGGGGGAGACGGACCAGGAGAGATGATGGATTCTGAAAAAAAATCCGAGGTTTCTAGAGGGGAGGTGGGTCGGTGGATTGGTTTGACTGGTGATGGTTATTAAAGAGGGCACATTCTGCATGGAGCACTGTGTGTTAGGAACAAACAATGAATCATGGGACAGTACACCAAAACAAATGATGTAGTACATGGTGATTAACAAAGCAATAAAAAACAAAGACTGTAATAAGAGATGAAGAAGGACACTATATCCTACTTAAAGGGTCTATCCAACAAGAAGATCTCACAATTGTAAATATCTATGCCCCGAACATGGGAGCATCCATTTATATAAGGCAATTAAGAAGAAAAGCAAAGAAACACATTGACCACCATACAATCATAGTGGGGGACTTTAACACCCCCCTGACTGAAATGGCCAGATCATCTAAGCAAAAGATCAACAAGGAAATAAAGACTTTAAATGACACACTGGACCAAATGGACTTCACAGACATATTCAGAACGTTCCATCCCAATGCAACGGAATACACATTCTTCTCTAGTGCCCATGGAACATTCTCCAGAATGGATCACATCCTAGGTCACAAATCAGGTCTCAACCGGTACCCAAAGATTGGGATCATTCCCTGCACATTTTCAGACCACAATGTTTTGAAACTAGAACTCAATCACAAGAGGAGAGTCGGAAAGAACTCAAATACATGGAGGCTAAAGAGCATCCTACGAAAGAATGAATGGGTCAACCAGGAAATTAAAGAAGAATTTAAAAAGTTCATGGAAACCAATGAAAATGAAAACTCAACTGTCCAAAATCTTTGGGATACAGCCAAGGCAGTCCTGCGAGGAAAGTATATAGCAATACAAGCCTTTCTCAAGAAACAAGAAAGGTCTCAAATACACACCCAACCCTACACCTAAAGGAGCTGGAGAAAGAACGGCAAATAAAGCCTAAACCCAGCAGGAGAAGAGAAATCATGCAGTTCAGAGCAGAAATCAATGAAATAGAACCCAGAAGAACAGTAGAAGTGATCAACGGAACTAGGAGCTGGTACTTTGAAAGAATTCACAAGATTGATACACCCCTGTCCAGGCTGATCAAAAAGAAAAGAGAAATGACCCAAATCAACAACATCATGAATGAAAGAGGAGAGATCACAAACAACACCAAAGAAATACAAACAATTATAAGAACGTAATCTGAGCAACCCTAGGGCAGCAAATTCCATAACCTGGAAGAAGTGGGTGCATTCCTAGAGATGTGTCAACTAACAAAACTGACCCAGGAAGAAATAGAAAACATGAACAGTCCTATAACCACGAAGGCAATTGAAGTAGTCATCAAAAACCTCCCAAGAAACCAAAGCCCAGGGCCAGATGGTTTCCCAGGGGAATTCTATCAGACATTTAAAGAAGAATTAATACCTATTCTCCTGAAACTGTTCCAAACAATAGAAATGGAAGGAAAACTTCCAAACTCATTTATGAGGCCACCATTACCTTGATTCCAAAACCAGACAAAGATCCCATCAAAAAGGAGAATTAGAGACCAATATCCTTGATGAACATCGATGCAAAAATTCTCACCAAAATACTAGCCAAGAGGACCCAACAGTACATGAAAAGGAGTATTCACCATGACCAAGTGGGATTTATCCCTGGGCTGCAAGGCTGGTTCAACATCCGCAAATCAGTCAACGTGATCAAATACATTAACAAAAGAAAGAACGAGAATCATATGATCCTCCCAAGAGATGCAGAAAAAGCATTGGACAAAGTACAGCAAACTTTCTGGATCAAAACTCTTCAGAGTATAGGGACAGCGGGTACATACCTCAATATCATAAAAGCCATCTACGAAAACGCTACAGCGAATATCATTCTCAATGGGGAAAAGCTGAGATCTTTTCCCCCAAAGTCAGCAACGCGGCAGGGATAGCCACTCTCACCACTGCTATTCAACATAGTATTAGAAGTCCTAGCCACAGCAATCAGACAACAAAAAGTAATCCAAGGCATCCAAATCGGCAGAGAGGAAGTCAAACTCTCACTCTTGGCAGATGATATGATACTTTATGTGGAAAACCCAAAAGACTCCACCCCAAAACTGCTAGAACTCACACAGCAATTCCGTCAAGTAGCAGGCTATAAAATCAATGCACAGGAATCAGTGGCATTCCTATACAACAACAACAAGACAGAAGAGAGACAAATCAAGGAGTCGATCCCATTCACAACTGCACCCAAAACCAGAAGAGACCTAGCAATATATTGAACCCAAGAGGCAAGGGATCTGTACTCAGAAAACTACAAAATACGAAGGAAAGAAATTGAAGAAGACACAAAGAAACGGAAAAACGTTCCATGCTCATGGATTGGGAGAACCAACACTGTGAAGAGGTCAATGCTACCTAGAGCAATCTACCCATGCAATGCAATCCCCATCAAAATACCATCCACTTTTTTCCACGAAATGGAACAAATAATCCTAAAATTTGAATGGAACCTGAAGAGAGCCCCGAGTAGCCAGAGGAATATTGAGAAAGAAAAGCAAAGCTGGCGGCATCACAATTCTGGACTTCCAGCTCTATGACAAAGCTGTCATCATCAAGACAGTATGGTACTGGCACAAAAACAGACACATGGATCCATGGAACAGAATCGAGAGCCCAGAAATGGACCCTCAACTCTATGGTCAACTTATCTTTGACAGAGCAGGAAGGAATGTCCAATGGCAAAAAGAGAGTCTCTTCAACAACTGGTGTTGGGAGAATTGGACAGCCCCATGCAGAAGAATGACACTGGACCATTTCCTGACACCACACACAGAAGTAGACGCCAAATGGTTGAAAGACCTCAATGTGAGACAGGAGTCCATCAAAATCCTAAAGGAGGACACAGGTAGCAAGCTCTTCGACCTCAGCCGCAGCAACTTCTTCCTAGAAACATCACCAAAGGCACGGGAAGCCAGGGCAAAAATGAACTATTGGGATTTCATCAAGATAAAAAGCTTTGGCACAGCAAAAGAAACAGTCCACAAAACCAAAAGACAACCGACAGAATGGGAGAAATTATTTGCAAATGACATATCCGATAAAGGGCTACTATCCAATATGTAGAAAAACTTATCAAACTCAACACCCAAAGAACAAATAATCCAATCAAGAAATAGGCAGAAGACATGAACAGACATTTTTCCAAAGAAGACATCCAAATGGCCCACAGGCACATGAAAAAGTGGTCAACACGGCTCGGCATCAGGGAAATCCAAAGCAAAACCTCAATCAGATACCACCTCACACCCGTCAGAATGGCTCAAATGAACAAGTCAGGGAAGGACAGAGGTTGGCGGGGATGTGGAGAAAGGGGAACCCTCCTACACTGGTGGTGGGAATGCAAGCTGGTGCAACCCCTCTGGAAAAGTGTATGTAGGTTCCTCAAACAGTTATAATTAGAGCTACCATTCGATCCAGCAATTGCACTCCTGGGTATTTACCCCAAAGATACAAATGTAGGGACCCGAAGCGGTACGTGCACCCCATTGTTTATAGCAGCAATATCCACAATAGCCAAACGGTGGAAAGAGCCAAGATGTCCATCGACAGATGAATGGATAAAGAAGAGGTGGTATATATATACACAATGGACTATTACGCAGCCATCAAAAGGAATGAGGTGTTGCCATGGACAACGACGTGCATGGAACTGGAGGGTCCGACGATTAGTGAAATAAGTCAATCAGAGAAAGACATGTATCATATGACCTCACTGATATGAGGGATTCTTAATCTCAGGAACAGAGTGAGGCTTGCTGGAGTGGTCGGGGGGGGGATGGGGTGGCTGGGTGATAGACTTTGGGGAGGGTATGAGCTACGGTGAGCGCTGTGAATTGTGTAAGACTGTTGAATCACAGATCTGTACTTCTGAAACAAAGAACGCAACATATGTTAAGAATAAAGGAAAACAAGGAGACAGCAGGAGAGGAAGAATGAAGGGGAGTTAGTGAGAGGGGGAGACGGACCAGGAGAGATGATGGATTCTGAAAAAAAATCCGAGGTTTCTAGAGGGGAGGTGGGTCGGTGGATTGGTTTGACTGGTGATGGTTATTAAAGAGGGCACATTCTGCATGGAGCACTGTGTGTTAGGAACAAACAATGAATCATGGGACAGTACACCAAAACAAATGATGTAGTACATGGTGATTAACAAAGCAATAAAAAACAAAGACTGTAATAAGAGATGAAGAAGGACACTATATCCTACTTAAAGGGTCTATCCAACAAGAAGATCTCACAATTGTAAATATCTATGCCCCGAACATGGGAGCATCCAATTATATAAGGCAATTAAGAAGAAAAGCAAAGAAACACATTGACCACCATACAATCATAGTGGGGGACTTTAACACCCCCCTGACTGAAATGGCCAGATCATCTAAGCAAAAGATCAACAAGGAAATAAAGACTTTAAATGACACACTGGACCAAATGGACTTCACAGACATATTCAGAACGTTCCATCCCAATGCAACGGAATACACTTTCTTCTCTAGTGCCCATGGAACATTCTCCAGAATGGATCACATCCTAGGTCACAAATCAGGTCTCAACCGGTACCCAAAGATTGGGATCATTCCCTGCACATTTTCAGACCACAATGCTTTGAAACTAGAATTCAATCACAAGAGGAAAGTGGGAAAGAACTCAAATACATGGAGGCTAAAGAGCATCCTACGAAAGAATGAATGGGTCAACCAGGAAATTAAAGAAGAATTTAAAAAGTTCATGGAAACCAATGAAAATGAAAACTCAACTGTCCAAAATCTTTGGGATACAGCCAAGGCAGTCCTGCGAGGAAAGTATATAGCAATACAAGCCTTTCTCAAGAAACAAGAAAGGTCTCAAATACACACACAACCCTACACCTAAAGGAGCTGGAGAAAGAACGGCAAATAAAGCCTAAACCCAGCAGGAGAAGAGAAATCATGCAGTTCAGAGCAGAAATCAATGAAATAGAACCCAGAAGAACAGTAGAAGTGATCAACGGAACTAGGAGCTGGTACTTTGAAAGAATTCACAAGATTGATACACCCCTGTCCAGGCTGATCAAAAAGAAAAGAGAAATGACCCAAATCAACAAAATCATGAATGAAAGAGGAGAGATCACAAACAACACCAAAGAAATACAAACAATTATAAGAACGTAATCTGAGCAACCCTAGGGCAGCAAATTCCATAACCTGGAAGAAATGGGTGCATTCCTAGAGATGTGTCAACTAACAAAACTGACCCAGGAAGAAATAGAAAACATGAACAGTCCTATAACCACGAAGGCAATTGAAGTAGTCATCAAAAACCTCCCAAGAAACCAAAGCCCAGGGCCAGATGGTTTCCCAGGGGAATTCTATCAGACATTTAAAGAAGAATTAATACCTATTCTCCTGAAACTGTTCCAAACAATAGAAATGGAAGGAAAACTTCCAAACTCATTTATGAGGCCACCATTACCTTGATTCCAAAACCAGACAAAGATCCCATCAAAAAGGAGAATTAGAGACCAATATCCTTGATGAACATCGATGCAAAAATTCTCACCAAAATACTAGCCAAGAGGACCCAACAGTACATGAAAAGGAGTATTCACCATGACCAAGTGGGATTTATCCCTGGGCTGCAAGGCTGGTTCAACATCCGCAAATCAGTCAACGTGATCAAATACATTAACAAAAGAAAGAACGAGAATCATATGATCCTCCCAAGAGATGCAGAAAAAGCATTGGACAAAGTACAGCAACCTTTCTGGATCAAAACTCTTCAGAGTATAGGGACAGCGGGTACATACCTCAATATCATAAAAGCCATCTACGAAAACGCTACAGCGAATATCATTCTCAATGGGGAAAAGCTGAGATCTTTTCCCCCAAAGTCAGCAACGCGGCAGGGATAGCCACTCTCACCACTGCTATTCAACATAGTATTAGAAGTCCTAGCCACAGCAATCAGACAACAAAAAGTAATCCAAGGCATCCAAATCGGCAGAGAGGAAGTCAAACTCTCACTCTTGGCAGATGATATGATACTTTATGTGGAAAACCCAAAAGACTCCACCCCAAAACTGCTAGAACTCACACAGCAATTCCGTCAAGTAGCAGGCTATAAAATCAATGCACAGGAATCAGTGGCATTCCTATACAACAACAACAAGACAGAAGAGAGACAAATCAAGGAGTCGATCCCATTCACAACTGCACCCAAAACCAGAAGAGACCTAGCAATATATTGAACCCAAGAGGCAAGGGATCTGTACTCAGAAAACTACAAAATACGAAGGAAAGAAATTGAAGAAGACACAAAGAAACGGAAAAACGTTCCATGCTCATGGATTGGGAGAACCAACACTGTGAAGAGGTCAATGCTACCTAGAGCAATCTACACATGCAATGCAATCCCCATCAAAATACCATCCACTTTTTTCCACGAAATGGAACAAATAACCCTAAAATTTGAATGGAACCTGAAGAGACCCCGAGTAGCCAGAGGAATATTGAGAAAGAAAAGCAAAGCTGGCGGCATCACAATTCTGGACTTCCAGCTCTATGACAAAGCTGTCATCATCAAGACAGTATGGTACTGGCACAAAAACAGACACATGGATCCATGGAACAGAATCGAGAGCCCAGAAATGGACCCTCAACTCTATGGTCAACTTATCTTTGACAGAGCAGGAAGGAATGTCCAATGGCAAAAAGAGAGTCTCTTCAACAACTGGTGTTGGGAGAATTGGACAGCCCCATGCAGAAGAATGACACTGGACCATTTCCTGACACCACACACAGAAGTAGACGCCAAATGTTTGAAAGACCTCAATGTGAGACAGGAGTCCATCAAAATCCTAAAGGAGGACACAGGTAGCAAGCTCTTCGACCTCAGCCGCAGCAACTTCTTCCTAGAAACATCACCAAAGGCACGGGAAGCCAGGGCAAAAATGAACTATTGGGATTTCATCAAGATAAAAAGCTTTGGCACAGCAAAAGAAACAGTCCACAAAACCAAAAGACAACCGACAGAATGGGAGAAATTATTTGCAAATGACATATCAGATAAAGGGCTACTATCCAATATGTATAAAAACTTATCAAACTCAACACCCAAAGAACAAATAATCCAATCAAGAAATAGGCAGAAGACATGAACAGACATTTTTCCAAAGAAGACATCCAAATGGCCCACAGGCACATGAAAAAGTGCTCAACACGGCTCGGCATCAGGGAAATCCAAATCAAAACCTCAATGAGATACCACCTCACACCCGTCAGAATGGCTCAAATGAACAAGTCAGGGAACGACAGAGGTTGGCGGGGATGTGGAGAAAGGGGAACCCTCCTACACTGGTGGTGGGAATGCAAGCTGGTGCAACCCCTCTGGAAAAGTGTATGTAGGTTCCTCAAACAGTTATAATTAGAGCTACCATTCGATCCAGCAATTGCACTCCTGGGTATTTACCCCAAAGATACAAATGTAGGGACCCGAAGCGGTACGTGCACCCCATTGTTTATAGCAGCAATATCCACAATAGCCAAACGGTGGAAAGAGCCAAGATGTCCATCGAACGATGAATGGATAAAGAAGAGGTGGTATATATATACACAATGGACTATTACGCAGCCATCAAAAGGAATGAGGTGTTGCCATGGACAACGACGTGCATGGAACTGGAGGGTCCGAAGATTAGTGAAATAAGTCAATCAGAGAAAGACATGTATCATATGACCTCAGTGATATGAGGGATTCTTAATCTCAGGAACCGAGTGAGGCTTGCTGGAGTGGTCGGGGGGGGGATGGGGTGGCTGGGTGATAGACTTTGGGGAAGGTATGAGCTACGGTGAGCGCTGTGAATTGTGTAAGACTGTTGAATCACAGATCTGTACTTCTGAAACAAATAACGCAACATATTTTAAGAATAAAGGAAAACAAGGAGACAGCAGGAGAGGAAGAATGAAGGGGAGTTAGTGAGAGGGGGAGACGGACCAGGAGAGATGATGGATTCTGAAAAAAAATCCGAGGTTTCTAGAGGGGAGGTGGGTCGGTGGATTGGTTTGACTGGTGATGGTTATTAAAGAGGGCACATTCTGCATGGAGCACTGTGTGTTAGGAACAAACAATGAATCATGGGACAGTACACCAAAACAAATGATGTAGTACATGGTGATTAACAAAGCAATAAAAAACAAAGACTGTAATAAGAGATGAAGAAGGACACTATATCCTACTTAAAGGGTCTATCCAACAAGAAGATCTCACAATTGTAAATATCTATGCCCCGAACATGGGAGCATCCAATTATATAAGGCAATTAAGAAGAAAAGCAAAGAAACACATTGACCACCATACAATCATAGTGGGGGACTTTAACACCCCCCTGACTGAAATGGCCAGATCATCTAAGCAAAAGATCAACAAGGAAATAAAGACTTTAAATGACACACTGGACCAAATGGACTTCACAGACATATTCAGAACGTTCCATCCCAATGCAACGGAATACACATTCTTCTCTAGTGCCCATGGAACATTCTCCAGAATGGATCACATCCTAGGTCACAAATCAGGTCTCAACCGGTACCCAAAGATTGGGATCATTCCCTGCACATTTTCAGACCACAATGTTTTGAAACTAGAACTCAATCACAAGAGGAGAGTCGGAAAGAACTCAAATACATGGAGGCTAAAGAGCATCCTACGAAAGAATGAATGGGTCAACCAGGAAATTAAAGAAGAATTTAAAAAGTTCTTGGAAACCAATGAAAATGAAAACTCAACTGTCCAAAATCTTTGGGATACAGCCAAGGCAGTCCTGCGAGGAAAGTATATAGCAATACAAGCCTTTCTCAAGAAACAAGAAAGGTCTCAAATACACACCCAACCCTACACCTAAAGGAGCTGGGGAAAGAACGGCAAATAAAGCCTAAACCCAGCAGGAGAAGAGAAATCATGCAGTTCAGAGCAGAAATCAATGAAATAGAACCCAGAAGAACAGTAGAAGTGATCAACGGAACTAGGAGCTGGTACTTTGAAAGAATTCACAAGATTGATACACCCCTGTCCAGGCTGATCAAAAAGAAAAGAGAAATGACCCAAATCAACAACATCATGAATGAAAGAGGAGAGATCACAAACAACACCAAAGAAATACAAACAATTATAAGAACGTAATCTGAGCAACCCTAGGGCAGCAAATTCCATAACCTGGAAGAAATGGGTGCATTCCTAGAGCTGTGTCAACTAACAAAACTGACCCAGGAAGAAATAGAAAACATGAACAGTCCTATAACCACGAAGGCAATTGAAGTAGTCATCAAAAACCTCCCAAGAAACCAAAGCCCAGGGCCAGATGGTTTCCCAGGGGAATTCTATCAGACATTTAAAGAAGAATTAATACCTATTCTCCTGAAACTGTTCCAAACAATAGAAATGGAAGGAAAACTTCCAAACTCATTTATGAGGCCACCATTACCTTGATTCCAAAACCAGACAAAGATCCCATCAAAAAGGAGAATTAGAGACCAATATCCTTGATGAACATCGATGCAAAAATTCTCACCAAAATACTAGCCAAGAGGACCCAACAGTACATGAAAAGGAGTATTCACCATGACCAAGTGGGATTTATCCCTGGGCTGCAAGGCTGGTTCAACATCCGCAAATCAGTCAACGTGATCAAATACATTAACAAAAGAAAGAACGAGAATCATATGATCCTCCCAAGAGATGCAGAAAAAGCATTGGACAAAGTACAGCACCCTTTCTGGATCAAAACTCTTCAGAGTATAGGGACAGCGGGTACATACCTCAATATCATAAAAGCCATCTACGAAAACGCTACAGCGAATATCATTCTCAATGGGGAAAAGCTGAGATCTTTTCCCCCAAAGTCAGCAACGCGGCAGGGATAGCCACTCTCACCACTGCTATTCAACATAGTATTAGAAGTCCTAGCCACAGCAAGGAGACAACAAAAAGTAATCCAAGGCATCCAAATCGGCAGAGAGGAAGTCAAACTCTCACTCTTGGCAGATGATATGATACTTTATGTGGAAAACCCAAAAGACTCCACCCCAAAACTGCTAGAACTCACACAGCAATTCCGTCAAGTAGCAGGCTATAAAATCAATGCACAGGAATCAGTGGCATTCCTATACACCAACAACAAGACAGAAGAGAGACAAATCAAGGAGTCGATCCCATTCACAACTGCACCCAAAACCAGAAGAGACCTAGGAATATATTGAACCCAAGAGGCAAGGGATCTGTACTCAGAAAACTACAAAATACGAAGGAAAGAAATTGAAGAAGACACAAAGAAACGGAAAAACGTTCCATGCTCATGGATTGGGAGAACCAACACTGTGAAGAGGTCAATGCTACCTAGAGCAATCTACACATGCAATGCAATCCCCATCAAAATACCATCCACTTTTTTCCACGAAATGGAACAAATAATCCTAAAATTTGAATGGAACCTGAAGAGACCCCGAGTAGCCAGAGGAATATTGAGAAAGAAAAGCAAAGCTGGCGGCATCACAATTCTGGACTTCCAGCTCTATGACAAAGCTGTCATCATCAAGACAGTATGGTACTGGCACAAAAACAGACACATGGATCCATGGAACAGAATCGAGAGCCCAGAAATGGACCCTCAACTCTATGGTCAACTTATCTTTGACAGAGCAGGAAGGAATGTCCAATGGCAAAAAGAGAGTCTCTTCAACAACTGGTGTTGGGAGAATTGGACAGCCCCATGCAGAAGAATGACACTGGACCATTTCCTGACACCACACACAGAAGTAGACGCCAAATGTTTGAAAGACCTCAATGTGAGACAGGAGTCCATCAAAATCCTAAAGGAGGACACAGGTAGCAAGCTCTTCGACCTCAGCCGCAGCAACTTCTTCCTAGAAACATCACCAAAGGCACGGGAAGCCAGGGCAAAAATGAACTATTGGGATTTCATCAAGATAAAAAGCTTTGGCACAGCAAAAGAAACAGTCCACAAAACCAAAAGACAACCGACAGAATGGGAGAAATTATTTGCAAATGACATATCAGATAAAGGGCTACTATCCAATATGTATAAAAACTTATCAAACTCAACACCCAAAGAACAAATAATCCAATCAAGAAATAGGCAGAAGACATGAACAGACATTTTCCAAAGAAGACATCCAAATGGCCCACAGGCACATGAAAATGTGCTCAACACGGCTCGGCATCAGGGAAATCCAAATCAAAACCTCAATGAGATACCACCTCACACCCGTCAGAATGGCTCAAATGAACAAGTCAGGGAACGACAGAGGTTGGCGGGGATGTGGAGAAAGGGGAACCCTCCTACACTGGTGGTGGGAATGCAAGCTGGTGCAACCCCTCTGGAAAAGTGTATGGAGGTTCCTCAAACAGTTATAATTAGAGCTACCATTCGATCCAGCAATTGCACTCCTGGGTATTTACCCCAAAGATACAAATGTAGGGACCCGAAGCGGTACGTGCACCCCATTGTTTATAGCAGCAATATCCACAATAGCCAAACGGTGGAAAGAGCCAAGATGTCCGTCGACAGATGAATGGATAAAGAAGAGGTGGTATATATATACACAATGGACTATTACGCAGCCATCAAAAGGAATGAGGTGTTGCCATGGACAACGACGTGGATGGAACTGGAGGGTCCGACGATTAGTGAAATAAGTCAATCAGAGAAAGACATGTATCATATGACCTCACTGATATGAGGGATTCTTAATCTCAGGAACAGAGTGAGGCTTGCTGGAGTGGTCGGGGGGGGGGATGGGGTGGCTGGGTGATAGACTTTGGGGAGGGTATGAGCTACGGTGAGCGCTGTGAATTGTGTAAGACTGTTGAATCAGAGATCTGTACTTCTGAAACAAATAACGCAACATATTTTAAGAATAAAGGAAAACAAGGAGACAGCAGGAGAGGAAGAATGAAGGGGAGTTAGTGAGAGGGGGAGACGGACCAGGAGAGATGATGGATTCTGAAAAAAAATCCGAGGTTTCTAGAGGGGAGGTGGGTCGGTGGATTGGTTTGACTGGTGATGGTTATTAAAGAGGGCACATTCTGCATGGAGCACTGTGTGTTAGGAACAAACAATGAATCATGGGACAGTACACCAAAACAAATGATGTAGTACATGGTGATTAACAAAGCAATAAAAAACAAAGACTGTAATAAGAGATGAAGAAGGACACTATATCCTACTTAAAGGGTCTATCCAACAAGAAGATCTCACAATTGTAAATATCTATGCCCCGAACATGGGAGCATCCAATTATATAAGGCAATTAAGAAGAAAAGCAAAGAAACACATTGACCACCATACAATCATAGTGGGGGACTTTAACACCCCCCTGACTGAAATGGCCAGATCATCTAAGCAAAAGATCAACAAGGAAATAAAGACTTTAAATGACACACTGGACCAAATGGACTTCACAGACATATTCAGAACGTTCCATCCCAATGCAACGGAATACACATTCTTCTCTAGTGCCCATGGAACATTCTCCAGAATGGATCACATCCTAGGTCACAAATCAGGTCTCAACCGGTACCCAAAGATTGGGATCATTCCCTGCACATTTTCAGACCACAATGTTTTGAAACTAGAACTCAATCACAAGAGGAGAGTCGGAAAGAACTCAAATACATGGAGGCTAAAGAGCATCCTACGAACGAATGAATGGGTCAACCAGGAAATTAAAGAAGAATTTAAAAAGTTCATGGAAACCAATGAAAATGAAAACTCAACTGTCCAAAATCTTTGGGATACAGCCAAGGCAGTCCTGCGAGGAAAGTATATAGCAATACAAGCCTTTCTCAAGAAACAAGAAAGGTCTCAAATACACACCCAACCCTACACCTAAAGGAGCTGGAGAAAGAACGGCAAATAAAGCCTAAACCCAGCAGGAGAAGAGAAATCATGCAGTTCAGAGCAGAAATCAATGAAATAGAACCCAGAAGAACAGTAGAAGTGATCAACGGAACTAGGAGCTGGTACTTTGAAAGAATTCACAAGATTGATACACCCCTGTCCAGGCTGATCAAAAAGAAAAGAGAAATGACCCAAATCAACAACATCATGAATGAAAGAGGAGAGATCACAAACAACACCAAAGAAATACAAACAATTATAAGAACGTAATCTGAGCAACCCTAGGGCAGCAAATTCCATAACCTGGAAGAAATGGGTGCATTCCTAGAGATGTGTCAACTAACAAAACTGACCCAGGAAGAAATAGAAAACAAGAACAGTCCTATAACCACGAAGGCAATTGAAGTAGTCATCAAAAACCTCCCAAGAAACCAAAGCCCAGGGCCAGATGGTTTCCCAGGGGAATTCTATCAGACATTTAAAGAAGAATTAATACCTATTCTCCTGAAACTGGTCCAAACAATAGAAATGGAAGGAAAACTTCCAAACTCATTTATGAGGCCACCATTACCTTGATTCCAAAACCAGACAAAGATCCCATCAAAAGGAGAATTAGAGACCAATATCCTTGATGAACATCGATGCAAAAATTCTCACCAAAACTCTAGCCAAGAGGACACAACAGTACATGAAAAGGAGTCTTCACCATGACCAAGTGGGATTTATCCCTGGGCTGCAAGGCTGGTTCAACATCCGCAAATCAGTCAACGTGATCAAATACATTAACAAAAGAAAGAACGAGAATCATATGATCCTCTCAATAGATGCAGAAAAAGCATTGGACAAAGTACAGCACCCTTTCTGGATCAAAACTCTTCAGAGTATAGGGACAGCGGGTACATACCTCAATATCATAAAAGCCATCTACGAAAACCCTACAGCGAATATCATTCTCAATGGGGAAAAGCTGAGATCTTTTCCCCTAAGGTCAGGAACGCGGCAGGGATAGCCAATCTCACCACTGCTATTCAACATAGTATTAGAAGTCCTAGCCACAGCAATCAGACAACAAAAAGTAATCCAAGGCATCCAAATCGGCAGAGAGGAAGTCAAACTCTCACTCTTTGCAGATGATATGATACTTTATGTGGAAAACCCAAAAGACTCCACCCCAAAACTGCTAGAACTCACACAGCAATTCCGTCAAGTAGCAGGCTATAAAATCAATGCACAGGAATCAGTGGCATTCCTATACACCAACAACAAGACAGAAGAGAGACAAATCAAGGAGTCGATCCCATTCACAACTGCACCCAAAACCAGAAGAGACCTAGGAATATATTCATCCCAAGAGGCAAAGGATCTGTACTCAGAAAACTACAAAATACGCAGGAAAGAAATTGAAGAAGACACAAAGAAACGGAAAAACTTTCCATGCTCATGGATTGGGAGAACCAACATTGTGAAGAGGTCAATGCTACCTAGAGCAATCTACACATGCAATGCAATCCCCATCAAAATACCATCCACTTTTTTCCAGGAAATGGAACAAATACTCCTAAAATTTGAATGGAACCAGAAGAGACCCCGAATAGCCAGAGGAATATTGAGAAAGAAAAGCAAAGCTGGCGGCATCACAATTCTGGACTTCCAGCTCTATGACAAAGCTGTCATCATCAAGACAGTATGGTACTGGCACAAAAACAGACACATGGATCCATGGAACAGAATCGAGAGCCCAGAAATGGACCCTCAACTCTATGGTCAACTTATCTTTGACAGAGCAGGAAGGAATGTCCAATGGCAAAAAGAGAGTCTCTTCAACAACTGGTGTTGGGAGAATTGGACAGCCCCATGCAGAAGAATGACACTGGACCGTTTCCTGACACCACACACAGAAGTAGACGCCAAATGGTTGAAAGACCTCAATGTGAGACAGGAGTCCATCAAAATCCTAAAGGAGAACACAGGTAGCAAGCTCTTCGACCTCAGCCGCAGCAACTTCTTCCTAGAAACTTCACCAAAGGCACGGGAAGCCAGGGCAAAAATGAACTATTGGGATTTCATCAAGATAAAAAGCTTTGGCACAGCAAAAGAAACAGTCCACAAAACCAAAAGACAACCGACAGAATGGGAGAAATTATTTGCAAATGACCTATCAGATAAAGGGCTACTATCCAATATGTATAAAAACTTATCAAACTCAACACCCAAAGAACAAATAATCCAATCAAGAAATAGGCAGAAGACATGAACAGACATTTTTCCAAAGAAGACATCCAAATGGCCCACAGGCACATGAAAAAGTGCTCAACACGGCTCGGCATCAGGGAAATCCAAATCAAAACCTCAATGAGATACCACCTCACACCCGTCAGAATGGCTCAAATGAACAAGTCAGGGAACGACAGAGGTTGGCGGGGATGTGGAGAAAGGGGAAAACTCCTACACTGGTGGTGGGAATGCAAGCTGGTGCAACCCCTCTGGAAAAGTGTATGGAGGTTCCTCAAACAGTTATAATTAGAGCTACCATTCGATCCAGCAATTGCACTCCTGGGTATTTACCCCAAAGATACAAATGTAGGGACCCGAAGCGGTACGTGCACCCCATTGTTTATAGCAGCAATATCCACAATAGCCAAACGGTGGAAAGAGCCAAGATGTCCATCGACAGATGAATGGATAAAGAAGAGGTGGTATATATATACACAATGGACTATTACGCAGCCATCAAAAGGAATGAGGTGTTGCCATGGACAACGACGTGGATGGAACTGGAGGGTCCGACGATTAGTGAAATAAGTCAATCAGAGAAAGACATGTATCATATGACCTCACTGATATGAGGGATTCTTAATCTCAGGAACAGAGTGAGGCTTGCTGGAGTGGTCGGGGGGGGGGATGGGGTGGCTGGGTGATAGACTTTGGGGAGGGTATGAGCTACGGTGAGCGCTGTGAATTGTGTAAGACTGTTGAATCACAGATCTGTACTTCTGAAACAAATAACGCAACATATTTTAAGAATAAAGGAAAACAAGGAGACAGCAGGAGAGGAAGAATGAAGGGGAGTTAGTGAGAGGGGGAGACGGACCAGGAGAGATGATGGATTCTGAAAAAAAATCCGAGGTTTCTAGAGGGGAGGTGGGTCGGTGGATTGGTTTGACTGGTGATGGTTATTAAAGAGGGCACATTCTGCATGGAGCACTGTGTGTTAGGAACAAACAATGAATCATGGGACAGTACACCAAAACAAATGATGTAGTACATGGTGATTAACAAAGCAATAAAAAACAAAGACTGTAATAAGAGATGAAGAAGGACACTATATCCTACTTAAAGGGTCTATCCAACAAGAAGATCTCACAATTGTAAATATCTATGCCCCGAACATGGGAGCATCCAATTATATAAGGCAATTAAGAAGAAAAGCAAAGAAACACATTGACCACCATACAATCATAGTGGGGGACTTTAACACCCCCCTGACTGAAATGGCCAGATCATGTAAGCAAAAGATCAACAAGGAAATAAAGACTTTAAATGACACACTGGACCAAATGGACTTCACAGACATATTCAGAACGTTCCATCCCAATGCAACGGAATACACATTCTTCTCTAGTGCCCATGGAACATTCTCCAGAATGGATCACATCCTAGGTCACAAATCAGGTCTCAACCGGTACCCAAAGATTGGGATCATTCCCTGCACATTTTCAGACCACAATGCTTTGAAACTAGAACTCAATCACAAGAGGAAAGTGGGAAAGAACTCAAATACATGGAGGCTAAAGAGCATCCTACGAAAGAATGAATGGGTCAACCAGGAAATTAAAGAAGAATTTAAAAAGTTCATGGAAACCAATGAAAATGAAAACTCAACTGTCCAAAATCTTTGGGATACAGCCAAGGCAGTCCTGCGAGGAAAGTATATAGCAATACAAGCCTTTCTCAAGAAACAAGAAAGGTCTCAAATACACACCCAACCCTACACCTAAAGGAGCTGGAGAAAGAACGGCAAATAAAGCCTAAACCCAGCAGGAGAAGAGAAATCATGCAGTTCAGAGCAGAAATCATTGAAATAGAACCCAGAAGAACAGTAGAAGTGATCAACGGAACTAGGAGCTGGTACTTTGAAAGAATTCACAAGATTGATACACCCCTGTCCAGGCTGATCAAAAAGAAAAGAGAAATGACCCAAATCAACAAAATCATGAATGAAAGAGGAGAGATCACAAACAACACCAAAGAAATACAAACAATTATAAGAACGTAATCTGAGCAACCCTAGGGCAGCAAATTCCATAACCTGGAAGAAATGGGTGCATTCCTAGAGATGTGTCAACTAACAAAACTGACCCAGGAAGAAATAGAAAACATGAACAGTCCTATAACCACGAAGGCAATTGAAGTAGTCATCAAAAACCTCCCAAGAAACCAAAGCCCAGGGCCAGATGGTTTCCCAGGGGAATTCTATCAGACATTTAAAGAAGAATTAATACCTATTCTCCTGAAACTGTTCCAAACAATAGAAATGGAAGGAAAACTTCCAAACTCATTTATGAGGCCACAATTACCTTGATTCCAAAACCAGACAAAGATCCCATCAAAAAGGAGAATTAGAGACCAATATCCTTGATGAACATCGATGCAAAAATTCTCACCAAAACTCTAGCCAAGAGGACACAACAGTACATGAAAAGGAGTCTTCACCATGACCAAGTGGGATTTATCCCTGGGCTGCAAGGCTGGTTCAACATCCGCAAATCAGTCAACGTGATCAAATACATTAACAAAAGAAAGAACGAGAATCATATGATCCTCTCAATAGATGCAGAAAAAGCATTGGACAAAGTACAGCACCCTTTCTGGATCAAAACTCTTCAGAGTATAGGGACAGCGGGTACATACCTCAATATCATAAAAGCCATCTACGAAAACCCTACAACGAATATCATTCTCAATGGGGAAAAGCTGAGATCTTTTCCCCTAAGGTCAGGAACGCGGCAGGGATAGCCAATCTCACCACTGCTATTCAACATAGTATTAGAAGTCCTAGCCACAGCAATCAGACAACAAAAAGTAATCCAAGGCATCCAAATCGGCAGAGAGGAAGTCAAACTCTCACTCTTTGCAGATGATATGATACTTTATGTGGAAAACCCAAAAGACTCCACCCCAAAACTGCTAGAACTCACACAGCAATTCCGTCAAGTAGCAGGCTATAAAATCAATGCACAGGAATCAGTGGCATTCCTATACACCAACAACAAGACAGAAGAGAGACAAATCAAGGAGTCGATCCCATTCACAACTGCACCCAAAACCAGAAGAGACCTAGGAATATATTCATCCCAAGAGGCAAAGGATCTGTACTCAGAAAACTACAAAATACGCAGGAAAGAAATTGAAGAAGACACAAAAAACGGAAAAACGTTCCATGCTCATGGATTGGGAGAACCAACATTGTGAAGAGGTCAATGCTACCTAGAGCAATCTACACATGCAATGCAATCCCCATCAAAATACCATCCACTTTTTTCCAGGAAATGGAACAAATACTCCTAAAATTTGAATGGAACCAGAAGAGACCCCGAATAGCCAGAGGAATATTGAGAAAGAAAAGCAAAGCTGGCGGCATCACAATTCTGGACTTCCAGCTCTATGACAAAGCTGTCATCATCAAGACAGTATGGTACTGGCACAAAAACAGACACATGGATCCATGGAACAGAATCGAGAGCCCAGAAATGGACCCTCAACTCTATGGTCAACTTATCTTTGACAGAGCAGGAAGGAATGTCCAATGGCAAAAAGAGAGTCTCTTCAACAACTGGAGTTGGGAGAATTGGACAGCCCCATGCAGAAGAATGACACTGGACCATTTCCTGACACCACACACAAAAGTAGACTCCAAATGGTTGAAAGACCTCAATGTGAGACAGGAGTCCATCAAAATCCTAAAGGAGAACACAGGTAGCAAGCACTTCGACCTCAGCCGCAGCAACTTCTTCCTAGAAACATCACCAAAGGCACGGGAAGCCAGGGCAAAAATGAACTATTGGGATTTCATCAAGATAAAAAGCTTTGGCACAGCAAAAGAAACAGTCCACAAAACCAAAAGACAACCGACAGAATGGGAAAAATTATTTGCAAATGACCTATCAGATAAAGGGCTACTACCCAATATGTATAAAAACTTATCAAACTCAACACCCAAAGAACAAATAATCCAATCAAGAAATAGGCAGAAGACATGAACAGACATTTTTCCAAAGAAGACATCCAAATGGCCCACAGGCACATGAAAAAGTGCTCAACACGGCTTGGCATCAGAGAAATCCAAATGAAAACCACAATGAGATACCACCTCACACCCGTCAGAATGGCTCAAATGAACAAGTCAGGGAACGACAGAGTTTGGCGGGGATGTGGAGATAGGGGAACCCGCCGACACTGGTGGTGGGAATGCAAGCTGCTGCAACCCCTCTGGAAAACAGTATGGAGGTTCCTCACACAGTTGAAATTAGAGCTACCATTCGATCCAACATTTGCACTCCTGGGTATTTACCCCAAAGATACAAATGTAGGGACCCGAAGCGGTACGTGCACCCCATTGTTTATAGCAGCAATGTCCACAATAGCCAAACTGTCGAAACAGCCAAGATGTCCATCGACAGATGAATGGATAAAGAAGAGGTGGTATATATATACACAATGGACTATTACGCAGCCATCAAAAGGAATGAGATGTTGCCATGGACAACGACGTGGATGGAACTGGAGGGTCCGACGATTAGTGAAATAAGTCAATCAGAGAAAGACATGTATCATATGACCCCACTGATATGAGGGATTCTTAATCTCAGGAACAGAGTGAGGCTTGCTGGAGTGGTCGGGGGTGGGAGGGATGGGGTGGCTGGGTGATGGACATTGGGGAGGGTATGAGCTACGGTGAGCGCTGTGAATTGTGTAAGACTGTTGAATCACAGATCTGTACTTCTGAAACAACGCAACATATTTTAAGAATAAAGGAAAAGAAGGAGACAGCAGGAGTGGAAGAATGAAGGGGAGTTAGTGAGAGGATGAGACGGACCAGGAGAGATGATGGGTTCTGAAAAAAAATCTGAGGTTTCTAGAGGGGAGGTGGGTCGGGGGATTGGTTAGCCTGGTGGTGGGTATTAAAGAGGGCACATTCTCCATGGAGCACTGTGTGTTAGGAACAAACAATGAATCATGGGACACTACACCAAAACAAAGGATGTACTCCATGGTGATTAACAAAGCAATAAAAAACAAAGACTGTAATAAGAGATGAAGAAGGACACTATATCCTACTTAATGGGTCTATCCAACAAGAAGATCTCACAATTGTAAATATCTATGCCCCGAACATGGGAGCATCCAATTATATAAGGCAATTAAGAAGAAAAGCAAAGAAACACATTGACCACCATACAATCATAGTGGGGGACTTTAACACCCCCCCTGACTGAAATGGCCAGATCATCTAAGCAAAAGATCAACAAGGAAATAAAGACTTTAAATGACACACTGGACCAAATGGACTTCACAGACATATTCAGAACGTTCCATCCCAATGCAACGGAATACACATTCTTCTCTAGTGCCCATGGAACATTCTCCAGAATGGATCACATCCTAGGTCACAAATCAGGTCTCAACCGGGACCCAAAGATTGGGATCATTCCCTGCACATTTTCAGACCACAATGTTTTGAAACTAGAACTCAATCACAAGAGGAGAGTCGGAAAGAACTCAAATACATGGAGGCTAAAGAGCATCCTACGAAAGAATGAATGGGTCAACCAGGAAATTAAAGAAGAATTTAAAAAGTTCATGGAAACCAATGAAAATGAAAACTCAACTGTCCAAAATCTTTGGGATACAGCCAAGGCAGTCCTGCGAGGAAAGTATATAGCAATACAAGCCTTTCTCAAGAAACAAGAAAGGTCTCAAATACACACCCAACCCTACACCTAAAGGAGCTGGAGAAAGAACGGCAAATAAAGCCTAAACCCAGCAGGAGAAGAGAAATCATGCAGTTCAGAGCAGAAATCAATGAAATAGAACCCAGAAGAACAGTAGAAGTGATCAACGGAACTAGGAGCTGGTACTTTGAAAGAATTCACAAGATTGATACACCCCTGTCCAGCCTGGTCAAAAAGAAAAGAGAAATGACCCAAATCAACAAAATCATGAATGAAAGAGGAGAGATCACAAACAACACCAAAGAAATACAAACAATTATAAGAACGTAATCTGAGCAACCCTAGGGCAGCAAATTCCATAACCTGGAAGAAATGGGTGCATTCCTAGAGATGTGTCAACTAACAAAACTGACCCAGGAAGAAATAGAAAACATGAACAGTCCTATAACCACGAAGGCAATTGAAGTAGTCATCAAAAACCTCCCAAGAAACCAAAGCCCAGGGCCAGATGGTTTCCCAGGGGAATTCTATCAGACATTTAAAGAAGAATTAATACCTATTCTCCTGAAACTGTTCCAAACAATAGAAATGGAAGGAAAACTTCCAAACTCATTTATGAGGCCACCATTACCTTGATTCCAAAACCAGACAAAGATCCCATCAAAAAGGAGAATTAGAGACCAATATCCTTGATGAACATCGATGCAAAAATTCTCACCAAAATACTAGCCAAGAGGACCCAACAGTACATGAAAAGGAGTATTCACCATGACCAAGTGGGATTTATCCCTGGGCTGCAAGGCTGGTTCAACATCCGCAAATCAGTCAACGTGATCAAATACATTAACAAAAGAAAGAACGAGAATCATATGATCCTCTCAATAGATGCAGAAAAAGCATTGGACAAAGTACAGCACCCTTTCTGGATCAAAACTCTTCAGAGTATAGGGACAGCGGGTACATACCTCAATATCATAAAAGCCATCTACGAAAACGCTACAGCGAATATCATTCTCAATGGGGAAAAGCTGAGATCTTTTCCCCTAAAGTCAGCAACGCGGCAGGGATAGCCACTCTCACCACTGCTATTCAACATAGTATTAGAAGTCCTAGCCACAGCAATCAGACAACAAAAAGTAATCCAAGGCATCCAAATCGGCAGAGAGGAAGTCAAACTCTCACTCTTGGCAGATGATATGATACTTTATGTGGAAAACCCAAAAGACTCCACCCCAAAACTGCTAGAACTCACACAGCAATTCCGTCAAGTAGCAGGCTATAAAATCAATGCACAGGAATCAGTGGCATTCCTATACAACAACAACAAGACAGAAGAGAGACAAATCAAGGAGTCGATCCCATTCACAACTGCACCCAAAACCAGAAGAGACCTAGGAATATATTGAACCCAAGAGGCAAGGGATCTGTACTCAGAAAACTACAAAATACGCAGGAAAGAAATTGAAGAAGACACAAAGAAACGGAAAAACGTTCCATGCTCATGGATTGGGAGAACCAACCTTGTGAAGAGGTCAATGCTACCTAGAGCAATCTACACATGCAATGCAATCCCCATCAAAATAGCATCCACTTTTTTCCACGAAATGGAACAAATAATCCTAAAATTTGAATGGAACCTGAAGAGACCCCGAGTAGCCAGAGGAATATTGAGAAAGAAAAGCAAAGCTGGCGGCATCACAATTCTGGACTTCCAGCTCTATGACAAAGCTGTCATCATCAAGACAGTATGGTACTGGCACAAAAACAGACACATGGATCCATGGAACAGAATCGAGAGCCCAGAAATGGACCCTCAACTCTATGGTCAACTTATCTTTGACAGAGCAGGAAGGAATGTCCAATGGCAAAAAGAGAGTCTCTTCAACAATTGGTGTTGGGAGAATTGGACAGCCCCATGCAGAAGAATGACACTGGACCGTTTCCTGACACCACACACAGAAGTAGACGCCAAATGGTTGAAAGACCTCAATGTGAGACAGGAGTCCATCAAAATCCTAAAGGAGAACACAGGTAGCAAGCTCTTCGACCTCAGCCGCAGCAACTTCTTCCTAGAAACATCACCAAAGGCACGGGAAGCCAGGGCAAAAATGAACTATTGGGATTTCATCAAGATAAAAAGCTTTGGCACAGCAAAAGAAACAGTCCACAAAACCAAAAGACAACCGACAGAATGGGAGAAATTATTTGCAAATGACCTATCAGATAAAGGGCTACTATCCATTATGTATAAAAACTTATCAAACTCAACACCCAAAGAACAAATAATCCAATCAAGAAATAGGCAGAAGACATGAACAGACATTTTTCCAAAGAAGACATCCAAATGGCCCACAGGCACATGAAAAAGTGCTCAACACGGCTCGGCATCAGGGAAATCCAAATCAAAACCTCAATGAGATACCACCTCACACCCGTCAGAATGGCTCAAATGAACAAGTCAGGGAACGACAGAGGTTGGCGGGGATGTGGAGAAAGGGGAACCCTCCTACACTGGTGGTGGGAATGCAAGCTGGTGCAACCCCTCTGGAAAAGTGTATGGAGGTTCCTCAAACAGTTATAATTAGAGCTACCATTCGATCCAGCAATTGCACTCCTGGGTCTTTACCCCAAAGATACAAATGTAGGGACCCGAAGCGGTACGTGCACCCCATTGTTTATAGCAGCAATATCCACAATAGCCAAACGGTGGAAAGAGCCAAGATGTCCATCGACAGATGAATGGATAAAGAAGAGGTGGTATATATATACACAATGGACTATTACGCAGCCATCAAAAGGAATGAGGTGTTGCCATGGACAACGACGTGGATGGAACTGGAGGGTCCGACGATTAGTGAAATAAGTCAATCAGAGAAAGACATGTATCATATGACCTCACTGATATGAGGGATTCTTAATCTCAGGAACAGAGTGAGGCTTGCTGGAGTGGTCGGGGGGGGGGATGGGGTGGCTGGGTGATAGACTTTGGGGAGGGTATGAGCTACGGTGAGCGCTGTGAATTGTGTAAGACTGTTGAATCACAGATCTGTACTTCTGAAACAAATAACGCAACATATTTTAAGAATAAAGGAAAACAAGGAGACAGCAGGAGAGGAAGAATGAAGGGGAGTTAGTGAGAGGGGGAGACGGACCAGGAGAGATGATGGATTCTGAAAAAAAATCCGAGGTTTCTAGAGGGGAGGTGGGTCGGTGGATTGGTTTGACTGGTGATGGTTATTAAAGAGGGCACATTCTGCATGGAGCACTGTGTGTTAGGAACAAACAATGAATCATGGGACAGTACACCAAAACAAATGATGTAGTACATGGTGATTAACAAAGCAATAAAAAACAAAGACTGTAATAAGAGATGAAGAAGGACACTATATCCTACTTAAAGGGTCTATCCAACAAGAAGATCTCACAATTGTAAATATCTATGCCCCGAACATGGGAGCATCCAATTATATAAGGCAATTAAGAAGAAAAGCAAAGAAACACATTGACCACCATACAATCATAGTGGGGGACTTTAACACCCCCCTGACTGAAATGGCCAGATCATCTAAGCAAAAGATCAACAAGGAAATAAAGACTTTAAATGACACACTGGACCAAATGGACTTCACAGACATATTCAGAACGTTCCATCCCAATGCAACGGAATACACATTCTTCTCTAGTGCCCATGGAACATTCTCCAGAATGGATCACATCCTAGGTCACAAATCAGGTCTCAACCGGTACCCAAAGATTGGGATCATTCCCTGCACATTTCCGACCACAATGCTTTGAAACTAGAACTCAATCACAAGAGGAAAGTGGGAAAGAACTCAAATACATGGAGGCTAAAGAGCATCCTACGAAAGAATGAATGGGTCAACCAGGAAATTAAAGAAGAATTTAAAAAGTTCATGGAAACCAATGAAAATGAAAACTCAACTGTCCAAAATCTTTGGGATACAGCCAAGGCAGTCCTGCGAGGAAAGTATATAGCAATACAAGCCTTTCTCAAGAAACAAGAAAGGTCTCAAATGCACACCCAACCCTACACCTAAAGGAGCTGGAGAAAGAACGGCAAATAAAGCCTAAACCCAGCAGGAGAAGAGAAATCATGCAGTTCAGAGCAGAAATCATTGAAATAGAACCCAGAAGAACAGTAGAAGTGATCAACGGAACTAGGAGCTGGTACTTTGAAAGAATTCACAAGATTGATACACCCCTGTCCAGGCTGATCAAAAAGAAAAGAGAAATGACCCAAATCAACAAAATCATGAATGAAAGAGGAGAGATCACAAACAACACCAAAGAAATACAAACAATTATAAGAACGTAATCTGAGCAACCCTAGGGCAGCAAATTCCATAACCTGGAAGAAATGGGTGCATTCCTAGAGATGTGTCAACTAACAAAACTGACCCAGGAAGAAATAGAAAACATGAACAGTCCTATAACCACGAAGGCAATTGAAGTAGTCATCAAAAACCTCCCAAGAAACCAAAGCCCAGGGCCAGATGGTTTCCCAGGGGAATTCTATCAGACATTTAAAGAAGAATTAATACCTATTCTCCTGAAACTGTTCCAAACAATAGAAATGGAAGGAAAACTTCCAAACTCATTTATGAGGCCACCATTACCTTGATTCCAAAACCAGACAAAGATCCCATCAAAAAGGAGAATTAGAGACCAATATCCTTGATGAACATCGATGCAAAAATTCTCACCAAAATACTAGCCAAGAGGACCCAACAGTACATGAAAAGGAGTATTCACCATGACCAAGTGGGATTTATCCCTGGGCTGCAAGGCTGGTTCAACATCCGCAAATCAGTCAACGTGATCAAATACATTAACAAAAGAAAGAACGAGAATCATATGATCCTCTCAATAGATGCAGAAAAAGCATTGGACAAAGTACAGCACCCTTTCTGGATCAAAACTCTTCAGAGTATAGGGACAGCGGGTACATACCTCAATATCATAAAAGCCATCTACGAAAACGCTACAGCGAATATCATTCTCAATGGGGAAAAGCTGAGATCTTTTCCCCTAAAGTCAGCAACGCGGCAGGGATAGCCACTCTCACCACTGCTATTCAACATAGTATTAGAAGTCCTAGCCACAGCAATCAGACAACAAAAAGTAATCCAAGGCATCCAAATCGGCAGAGAGGAAGTCAAACTCTCACTCTTGGCAGATGATATGATACTTTATGTGGAAAACCCAAAAGACTCCACCCCAAAACTGCTAGAACTCACACAGCAATTCCGTCAAGTAGCAGGCTATAAAATCAATGCACAGGAATCAGTGGCATTCCTATACAACAACAACAAGACAGAAGAGAGACAAATCAAGGAGTCGATCCCATTCACAACTGCACCCAAAACCAGAAGAGACCTAGGAATATATTGAACCCAAGAGGCAAGGGATCTGTACTCAGAAAACTACAAAATACGCAGGAAAGAAATTGAAGAAGACACAAAGAAACGGAAAAACGTTCCATGCTCATGGATTGGGAGAACCAACCTTGTGAAGAGGTCAATGCTACCTAGAGCAATCTACACATGCAATGCAATCCCCATCAAAATAGCATCCACTTTTTTCCACGAAATGGAACAAATAATCCTAAAATTTGAATGGAACCTGAAGAGACCCCGAGTAGCCAGAGGAATATTGAGAAAGAAAAGCAAAGCTGGCGGCATCACAATTCTGGACTTCCAGCTCTATGACAAAGCTGTCATCATCAAGACAGTATGGTACTGGCACAAAAACAGACACATGGATCCATGGAACAGAATCGAGAGCCCAGAAATGGACCCTCAACTCTATGGTCAACTTATCTTTGACAGAGCAGGAAGGAATGTCCAATGGCAAAAAGAGAGTCTCTTCAACAATTGGTGTTGGGAGAATTGGACAGCCCCATGCAGAAGAATGACACTGGACCGTTTCCTGACACCACACACAGAAGTAGACGCCAAATGGTTGAAAGACCTCAATGTGAGACAGGAGTCCATCAAAATCCTAAAGGAGAACACAGGTAGCAAGCTCTTCGACCTCAGCCGCAGCAACTTCTTCCTAGAAACATCACCAAAGGCACGGGAAGCCAGGGCAAAAATGAACTATTGGGATTTCATCAAGATAAAAAGCTTTGGCACAGCAAAAGAAACAGTCCACAAAACCAAAAGACAACCGACAGAATGGGAGAAATTATTTGCAAATGACCTATCAGATAAAGGGCTACTATCCATTATGTATAAAAACTTATCAAACTCAACACCCAAAGAACAAATAATCCAATCAAGAAATAGGCAGAAGACATGAACAGACATTTTTCCAAAGAAGACATCCAAATGGCCCACAGGCACATGAAAAAGTGCTCAACACGGCTCGGCATCAGGGAAATCCAAATCAAAACCTCAATGAGATACCACCTCACACCCGTCAGAATGGCTCAAATGAACAAGTCAGGGAACGACAGAGGTTGGCGGGGATGTGGAGAAAGGGGAACCCTCCTACACTGGTGGTGGGAATGCAAGCTGGTGCAACCCCTCTGGAAAAGTGTATGGAGGTTCCTCAAACAGTTATAATTAGAGCTACCATTCGATCCAGCAATTGCACTCCTGGGTCTTTACCCCAAAGATACAAATGTAGGGACCCGAAGCGGTACGTGCACCCCATTGTTTATAGCAGCAATATCCACAATAGCCAAACGGTGGAAAGAGCCAAGATGTCCATCGACAGATGAATGGATAAAGAAGAGGTGGTATATATATACACAATGGACTATTACGCAGCCATCAAAAGGAATGAGGTGTTGCCATGGACAACGACGTGGATGGAACTGGAGGGTCCGACGATTAGTGAAATAAGTCAATCAGAGAAAGACATGTATCATATGACCTCACTGATATGAGGGATTCTTAATCTCAGGAACAGAGTGAGGCTTGCTGGAGTGGTCGGGGGGGGGGATGGGGTGGCTGGGTGATAGACTTTGGGGAGGGTATGAGCTACGGTGAGCGCTGTGAATTGTGTAAGACTGTTGAATCACAGATCTGTACTTCTGAAACAAATAACGCAACATATTTTAAGAAGAAAGGAAAACAAGGAGACAGCAGGAGAGGAAGAATGAAGGGGAGTTAGTGAGAGGGGGAGACGGACCAGGAGAGATGATGGATTCTGAAAAAAAATCCGAGGTTTCTAGAGGGGAGGTGGGTCGGTGGATTGGTTTGACTGGTGATGGTTATTAAAGAGGGCACATTCTGCATGGAGCACTGTGTGTTAGGAACAAACAATGAATCATGGGACAGTACACCAAAACAAATGATGTAGTACATGGTGATTAACAAAGCAATAAAAAACAAAGACTGTAATAAGAGATGAAGAAGGACACTATATCCTACTTAAAGGGTCTATCCAACAAGAAGATCTCACAATTGTAAATATCTATGCCCCGAACATGGGAGCATCCAATTATATAAGGCAATTAAGAAGAAAAGCAAAGAAACACATTGACCACCATACAATCATAGTGGGGGACTTTAACACCCCCCTGACTGAAATGGCCAGATCATCTAAGCAAAAGATCAACAAGGAAATAAAGACTTTAAATGACACACTGGACCAAATGGACTTCACAGACATATTCAGAACGTTCCATCCCAATGCAACGGAATACACATTCTTCTCTAGTGCCCATGGAACATTCTCCAGAATGGATCACATCCTAGGTCACAAATCAGGTCTCAACCGGTACCCAAAGATTGGGATCATTCCCTGCACATTTCCGACCACAATGCTTTGAAACTAGAACTCAATCACAAGAGGAAAGTGGGAAAGAACTCAAATACATGGAGGCTAAAGAGCATCCTACGAAAGAATGAATGGGTCAACCAGGAAATTAAAGAAGAATTTAAAAAGTTCATGGAAACCAATGAAAATGAAAACTCAACTGTCCAAAATCTTTGGGATACAGCCAAGGCAGTCCTGCGAGGAAAGTATATAGCAATACAAGCCTTTCTCAAGAAACAAGAAAGGTCTCAAATGCACACCCAACCCTACACCTAAAGGAGCTGGAGAAAGAACGGCAAATAAAGCCTAAACCCAGCAGGAGAAGAGAAATCATGCAGTTCAGAGCAGAAATCATTGAAATAGAACCCAGAAGAACAGTAGAAGTGATCAACGGAACTAGGAGCTGGTACTTTGAAAGAATTCACAAGATTGATACACCCCTGTCCAGGCTGATCAAAAAGAAAAGAGAAATGACCCAAATCAACAAAATCATGAATGAAAGAGGAGAGACCACAAACAACACCAAAGAAATACAAACAATTATAAGAACGTAATCTGAGCAACCCTAGGGCAGCAAATTCCATAACCTGGAAGAAATGGGTGCATTCCTAGAGATGTGTCAACTAACAAAACTGACCCAGGAAGAAATAGAAAACAAGAACATTCCTATAACCACGAAGGCAATTGAAGTAGTCATCAAAAACCTCCCAAGAAACCAAAGCCCAGGGCCAGATGGTTTCCCAGGGGAATTCTATCAGACATTTAAAGAAGAATTAATACCTATTCTCCTGAAACTGGTCCAAACAATAGAAATGGAAGGAAAACTTCCAAACTCATTTATGAGGCCACCATTACCTTGATTCCAAAACCAGACAAAGATCCCATCAAAAAGGAGAATTAGAGACCAATATCCTTGATGAACATCGATGCAAAAATTCTCACCAAAACTCTAGCCAAGAGGACCCAACAGTACATGAAAAGGAGTCTTCACCATGACCAAGTGGGATTTATCCCTGGGCTGCAAGGCTGGTTCAACATCCGCAAATCAGTCAACGTGATCAAATACATTAACAAAAGAAAGAACGAGAATCATATGATCCTCTCAATAGATGCAGAAAAAGCATTGGACAAAGTACAGCACCCTTTCTGGATCAAAACTCTTCAGAGTATAGGGACAGCGGGTACATACCTCAATATCATAAAAGCCATCTACGAAAACCCTACAGCGAATATCATTCTCAATGGGGAAAAGCTGAGATCTTTTCCCCTAAGGTCAGGAACGCGGCAGGGATAGCCAATCTCACCACTGCTATTCAACATAGTATTAGAAGTCCTAGCCACAGCAATCAGACAACAAAAAGTAATCCAAGGCATCCAAATCGGCAGAGAGGAAGTCAAACTCTCACTCTTTGCAGATGATATGATACTTTATGTGGAAAACCCAAAAGACTCCACCCCAAAACTGCTAGAACTCACACAGCAATTCCGTCAAGTAGCAGGCTATAAAATCAATGCACAGGAATCAGTGGCATTCCTATACACCAACAACAAGACAGAAGAGAGACAAATCAAGGAGTCGATCCCATTCACAACTGCACCCAAAACCAGAAGAGACCTAGGAATATATTCATCCCAAGAGGCAAAGGATCTGTACCCAGAAAACTACAAAATACGCAGGAAAGAAATTGAAGAAGACACAAAGAAACGGAAAAACTTTCCATGCTCATGGATTGGGAGAACCAACATTGTGAAGAGGTCAATGCTACCTAGAGCAATCTACACATGCAATGCAATCCCCATCAAAATACCATCCACTTTTTTCCAGGAAATGGAACAAATACTCCTAAAATTTGAATGGAACCAGAAGAGACCCCGAATAGCCAGAGGAATATTGAGAAAGAAAAGCAAAGCTGGCGGCATCACAATTCTGGACTTCCAGCTCTATGACAAAGCTGTCATCATCAAGACAGTATGGTACTGGCACAAAAACAGACACATGGATCCATGGAACAGAATCGAGAGCCCAGAAATGGACCCTCAACTCTATGGTCAACTTATCTTTGACAGAGCAGGAAGGAATGTCCAATGGCAAAAAGAGAGTCTCTTCAACAACTGGTGTTGGGAGAATTGGACAGCCCCATGCAGAAGAATGACACTGGACCGTTTCCTGACACCACACACAGAAGTAGACGCCAAATGGTTGAAAGACCTCAATGTGAGACAGGAGTCCATCAAAATCCTAAAGGAGAACACAGGTAGCAAGCTCTTCGACCTCAGCCGCAGCAACTTCTTCCTAGAAACATCACCAAAGGCACGGGAAGCCAGGGCAAAAATGAACTATTGGGATTTCATCAAGATAAAAAGCTTTGGCACAGCAAAAGAAACAGTCCACAAAACCAAAAGACAACCGACAGAATGGGAGAAATTATTTGCAAATGACCTATCAGATAAAGGGCTACTATCCAATATGTATAAAAACTTATCAAACTCAACACCCAAAGAACAAATAATCCAATCAAGAAATAGGCAGAAGACATGAACAGACATTTTTCCAAAGAAGACATCCAAATGGCTCACAGGCACATGAAAAAGTGCTCAACACGGCTCGGCATCAGGGAAATCCAAATCAAAACCTCAATGAGATACCACCTCACACCCGTCAGAATGGCTCAAATGAACAAGTCAGGGAACGACAGAGGTTGGCGGGGATGTGGAGATAGGGGACCCCGCCGACACTGGTGGTGGGAATGCAAGCTGCTGCAACCCCTCTGGAAAACAGTATGGAGGTTCCTCACACAGTTGAAATTAGAGCTACCATTCGATCCAACATTTGCACTCCTGGGTATTTACCCCAAAGATACAAATGTAGGGACCCGAAGCGGTACGTGCACCCCATTGTTTATAGCAGCAATGTCCACAATAGCCAAACGGTGGAAAGTGCCAAGATGTCCATCGACAGATGAATGGATAAAGAAGAGGTGGTATATATATACACAATGGACTGTTACGCAGCCATCAAAAGGAATGAGGTGTTGCCATGGACAACGACGTGGATGGAACTGGAGGGTCCGACGATTAGTGAAATAAGTCAATCAGAGAAAGACATGTATCATATGACCTCACTGATATGAGGGATTCCTAATCTCAGGAACAGAGTGAGGCTTGCCGCAGTGATCGGGGGGGGGGGATGGGGTGGCTGGGTGATAGACTTTGGGGAGGGTATGAGCTACGGTGAGCGCTGTGAATTGTGTAAGACTGTTGAATCACAGATCTGTACTTCTGAAACAAATAACGCAACATATTTTAAGAATAAAGGAAAACAAGGAGACAGCAGGAGAGGAAGAATGAAGGGGACTTAGTGAGAGGGGGAGACGGACCAGGAGAGATGATGGATTCTGAAAAAAAATCCGAGGTTTCTAGAGGGGAGGTGGGTCGGTGGATTGGTTTGACTGGTGATGGGTATTAAAGAGGGCACATTCTCCATGGAGCACTGTGTGTTAGGAACAAACAATGAATCATGGGACACTACACCAAAACAAATGATGTACTCCATGGTGATTAACAAAGCAATAAAAAACAAAGACTGTAATAAGAGATGAAGAAGGACACTATATCCTACTTAATGGGTCTATCCAACAAGAAGATCTCACAATTGTAAATATCTATGCCCCGAACATGGGAGCATCCAATTATATAAGGCAATTAAGAAGAAAAGCAAAGAAACACATTGACCACCATACAATCATAGTGGGGGACTTTAACACCCCCCTGACTGAAATGGCCAGATCATCTAAGCAAAAGATCAACAAGGAAATAAAGACTTTAAATGACACACTGGACCAAATGGACTTCACAGACATATTCAGAACGTTCCATCCCAATGCAACGGAATACACATTCTTCTCTAGTGCCCATGGAACATTCTCCAGAATGGATCACATCCTAGGTCACAAATCAGGTCTCAACCGGTACCCAAAGATTGGGATCATTCCCTGCACATTTTCAGACCACAATGTTTTGAAACTAGAACTCAATCACAAGAGGAGAGTCGGAAAGAACTCAAATACATGGAGGCTAAAGAGCATCCTACGAAAGAATGAATGGGTCAACCAGGAAATTAAAGAAGAATTTAAAAAGTTCATGGAAACCAATGAAAATGAAAACTCAACTGTCCAAAATCTTTGGGATACAGACAAGGCAGTCCTGCGAGGAAAGTATATAGCAATACAAGACTTTCTCAAGAAACAAGAAAGGTGTCAAATACACACCCAACCCTACACCTAAAGGAGCTGGAGAAAGAACGGCAAATAAAGCCTAAACCCAGCAGGAGAAGAGAAATCATGCAGTTCAGAGCAGAAATCAATGAAATAGAACCCAGAAGAACAGTAGAAGTGATCAACGGAACTAGGAGCTGGTACTTTGAAAGAATTCATAAGATTGAAACACCCCTGTCCAGGCTGATCAAAAAGAAAAGAGAAATGACCCAAATCAACAAAATCATGAATGAAAGAGGAGAGATCACAAACAACACCAAAGAAATACAAACAATTATAAGAACGTAATCTGAGCAACCCTAGGGCAGCAAATTCCATAACCTGGAAGAAATGGGTGCATTCCTAGAGATGTGTCAACTAACAAAACTGACCCAGGAAGAAATAGAAAACATGAACAGTCCTATAACCACGAAGGCAATTGAAGTAGTCATTAAAAACCTCCCAAGAAACCAAAGCCCAGGGCCAGATGGTTTCCCAGGGGAATTCTATCAGACATTTAAAGAAGAATTAATACCTATTCTCCTGAAACTGTTCCAAACAATAGAAATGGAAGGAAAACTTCCAAACTCATTTATGAGGCCACCATTACCTTGATTCCAAAACCAGACAAAGATCCCATCAAAAAGGAGAATTAGAGACCAATATCCTTGATGAATATCGATGCAAAAATTCTCACCAAAATACTAGCCAAGAGGACCCAACAGTACATGAAAAGGAGTATTCACCATGACCAAGTGGGATTTATCCCTGGGCTGCAAGGCTGGTTCAACATCCGCAAATCAGTCAACGTGATCAAATACATTAACAAAAGAAAGAACGAGAATCATATGATCCTCTCAATAGATGCAGAAAAAGCATTGGACAAAGTACAGCACCCTTTCTGGATCAAAACTCTTCAGAGTATAGGGACAGCGGGTACATACCTCAATATCATAAAAGCCATCTACGAAAACCCTACAGCGAATATCATTCTCAATGGGGAAAAGCTGAGATCTTTTCCCCTAAGGTCAGGAACGCGGCAGGGATAGCCAATCTCACCACTGCTATTCAACATAGTATTAGAAGTCCTAGCCACAGCAATCAGACAACAAAAAGTAATCCAAGGCATCCAAATCGGCAGAGAGGAAGTCAAACTCTCACTCTTTGCAGATGATATGATACTTTATGTGGAAAACCCAAAAGACTCCACCCCAAAACTGCTAGAACTCACACAGCAATTCCGTCAAGTAGCAGGCTATAAAATCAATGCACAGGAATCAGTGGCATTCCTATACACCAACAACAAGACAGAAGAGAGACAAATCAAGGAGTCGATCCCATTCACAACTGCACCCAAAACCAGAAGAGACCTAGGAATATATTCATCCCAAGAGGCAAAGGATCTGTACCCAGAAAACTACAAAATACGCAGGAAAGAAATTGAAGAAGACACAAAGAAACGGAAAAACTTTCCATGCTCATGGATTGGGAGAACCAACATTGTGAAGAGGTCAATGCTACCTAGAGCAATCTACACATGCAATGCAATCCCCATCAAAATACCATCCACTTTTTTCCAGGAAATGGAACAAATACTCCTAAAATTTGAATGGAACCAGAAGAGACCCCGAATAGCCAGAGGAATATTGAGAAAGAAAAGCAAAGCTGGCGGCATCACAATTCTGGACTTCCAGCTCTATGACAAAGCTGTCATCATCAAGACAGTATGGTACTGGCACAAAAACAGACACATGGATCCATGGAACAGAATCGAGAGCCCAGAAATGGACCCTCAACTCTATGGTCAACTTATCTTTGACAGAGCAGGAAGGAATGTCCAATGGCAAAAAGAGAGTCTCTTCAACAACTGGTGTTGGGAGAATTGGACAGCCCCATGCAGAAGAATGACACTGGAACATTTCCTGACAACACACACAGAAGTAGACGCCAAATGGTTGAAAGACCTCAATGTGAGACAGGAGTCCATCAAAATCCTAAAGGAGAACACAGGTAGCAAGCTCTTCGACCTCAGCCGCAGCAACTTCTTCCTAGAAACATCACCAAAGGCACGGGAAGCCAGGGCAAAAATGAACTATTGGGATTTCATCAAGATAAAAAGCTTTGGCACAGCAAAAGAAACAGTCCACAAAACCAAAAGACAACCGACAGAATGGGAGAAATTATTTGCAAATGACCTATCAGATAAAGGGCTACTATCCAATATGTATAAAAACTTATCAAACTCAACACCCAAAGAACAAATAATCCAATCAAGAAATAGGCAGAAGACATGAACAGACATTTTTCCAAAGAAGACATCCAAATGGCCCACAGGCACATGAAAAAGTGCTCAACACGGCTCGGCATCAGGGAAATCCAAATCAAAACCTCAATGAGATACCACCTCACACCCGTCAGAATGGCTCAAATGAACAAGTCAGGGAACGACAGAGGTTGGCGGGTATGTGGAGAAAGGGGAACCCTCCTACACTGGTGGTGGGAATGCAAGCTGGTGCAACCCCTCTGGAAAAGTGTATGGAGGTTCCTCAAACAGTTATAATTAGAGCTACCATTCGATCCAGCAATTGCACTCCTGGGTATTTACCCCAAAGATACAAATGTAGGGACCCGAAGCGGTACGTGCACCCCATTGTTTATAGCAGCAATATCCACAATAGCCAAACGGTGGAAAGAGCCAAGATGTCCATCGAGAGATGAATGGATAAAGAAGAGGTGGTATATATATACACAATGGACTATTACGCAGCCATCAAAAGGAATGAGGTGTTGCCATGGACAACGACGTGGATGGAACTGGAGGGTCCGACGATTAGTGAAATAAGTCAATCAGAGAAAGACATGTATCATATGACCTCACTGATATGAGAGATTCTTAATCTCAGGAACAGAGTGAGGCTTGCCGGAGTGGTCGGGGGGGGGATGGGGTGGCTGGGTGATAGACTTTGGGGAGGGTATGAGCTACGGTGAGCGCTGTGAATTGTGTAAGACTGTTGAATCACAGATCTGTACTTCTGAAACAAATAACGCAACATATTTTAAGAATAAAGGAAAACAAGGAGACAGCAGGAGAGGAAGAATGAAGGGGAGTTAGTGAGAGGGGGAGACGGACCAGGAGAGATGATGGATTCTGAAAAATAATCCGAGGTTTCTAGAGGGGAGGTGGGTCGGTGGATTGGTTTGACTGGTGATGGTTATTAAAGAGGGCACATTCTGCATGGAGCACTGTGTGTTAGGAACAAACAATGAATCATGGGACAGTACACCAAAACAAATGATGTAGTACATGGTGATTAACAAAGCAATAAAAAACAAAGACTGTAATAAGAGATGAAGAAGGACACTATATCCTACTTAAAGGGTCTATCCAACAAGAAGATCTCACAATTGTAAATATCTATGCCCCGAACATGGGAGCATCCAATTATATAAGGCAATTAAGAAGAAAAGCAAAGAAACACATTGACCACCATACAATCATAGTGGGGGACTTTAACACCCCCCTGACTGAAATGGCCAGATCATCTAAGCAAAAGATCAACAAGGAAATAAAGACTTTAAATGACACACTGGACCAAATGGACTTCACAGACATATTCAGAACGTTCCATCCCAATGCAACGGAATACACATTCTTCTCTAGTGCCCATGGAACATTCTCCAGAATGGATCACATCCTAGGTCACAAATCAGGTCTCAACCGGTACCCAAAGATTGGGATCATTCCCTGCACATTTTCAGACCACAATGCTTTGAAACTAGAACTCAATCACAAGAGGAAAGTGGGAAAGAACTCAAATACATGGAGGCTAAAGAGCATCCTACGAAAGAATGAATGGGTCAACCAGGAAATTAAAGAAGAATTTAAAAAGTTCATGGAAACCAATGAAAATGAAAACTCAACTGTCCAAAATCTTTGGGATACAGCCAAGGCAGTCCTGCGAGGAAAGTATATAGCAATACAAGCCTTTCTCAAGAAACAAGAAAGGTCTCAAATACACACCCAACCCTACACCTAAAGGAGCTGGAGAAAGAACGGCAAATAAAGCCTAAACCCAGCAGGAGAAGAGAAATCATGCAGTTCAGAGCAGAAATCATTGAAATAGAACCCAGAAGAACAGTAGAAGTGATCAACGGAACTAGGAGCTGGTACTTTGAAAGAATTCACAAGATTGATACACCCCTGTCCAGGCTGATCAAAAAGAAAAGAGAAATGACCCAAATCAACAAAATCATGAATGAAAGAGGAGAGATCACAAACAACACCAAAGAAATACAAACAATTATAAGAACGTAATCTGAGCAACCCTAGGGCAGCAAATTCCATAACCTGGAAGAAATGGGTGCATTCCTAGAGATGTGTCAACTAACAAAACTGACCCAGGAAGAAATAGAAAACATGAACAGTCCTATAACCACGAAGGCAATTGAAGTAGTCATCAAAAACCTCCCAAGAAACCAAAGCCCAGGGCCAGATGGTTTCCCAGGGGAATTCTATCAGACATTTAAAGAAGAATTAATACCTATTCTCCTGAAACTGTTCCAAACAATAGAAATGGAAGGAAAACTTCCAAACTCATTTATGAGGCCACCATTACCTTGATTCCAAAACCAGACAAAGATCCCATCAAAAAGGAGAATTAGAGACCAATATCCTTGATGAACATCGATGCAAAAATTCTCACCAAAATACTAGCCAAGAGGACCCAACAGTACATGAAAAGGAGTATTCACCATGACCAAGTGGGATTTATCCCTGGGCTGCAAGGCTGGTTCAACATCCGCAAATCAGTCAACGTGATCAAATACATTAACAAAAGAAAGAACGAGAATCATATGATCCTCTCAATAGATGCAGAAAAAGCATTGGACAAAGTACAGCACCCTTTCTGGATCAAAACTCTTCAGAGTATAGGGACAGCGGGTACATACCTCAATATCATAAAAGCCATCTACGAAAACGCTACAGCGAATATCATTCTCAATGGGGAAAAGCTGAGATCTTTTCCCCTAAAGTCAGCAACGCGGCAGGGATAGCCACTCTCACCACTGCTATTCAACATAGTATTAGAAGTCCTAGCCAGAGCAATCAGACAACAAAAAGTAATCCAAGGCATCCAAATCGGCAGAGAGGAAGTCAAACTCTCACTCTTGGCAGATGATATGATACTTTATGTGGAAAACCCAAAAGACTCCACCCCAAAACTTCTAGAACTCACACAGCAATTCCGTCATGTAGCAGGCTATAAAATCAATGCACAGGAATCAGTGGCATTCCTATACAACAACAACAAGACAGAAGAGAGACAAATCAAGGAGTCGATCCCATTCACAACTGCACCCAAAACCAGAAGAGACCTAGGAATATATTGAACCCAAGAGGCAAGGGATCTGTACTCAGAAAACTACAAAATACGCAGGAAAGAAATTGAAGAAGACACAAAGAAACGGAAAAACGTTCCATGCTCATGGATTGGGAGAACCAACATTGTGAAGAGGTCAATGCTACCTAGAGCAATCTACACATGCAATGCAATCCCCATCAAAATAGCATCCACTTTTTTCCACGAAATGGAACAAATAATCCTAAAATTTGAATGGAACCTGAAGAGACCCCGAGTAGCCAGAGGAATATTGAGAAAGAAAAGCAAAGCTGGCGGCATCACAATTCTGGACTTCCAGCTCTATGACAAAGCTGTCATCATCAAGACAGTATGGTACTGGCACAAAAACAGACACATGGATCCATGGAACAGAATCGAGAGCCCAGAAATGGACCCTCAACTCTATGGTCAACTTATCTTTGACAGAGCAGGAAGGAATGTCCAATGGCAAAAAGAGAGTCTCTTCAACAACTGGTGTTGGGAGAATTGGACAGCCCCATGCAGAAGAATGACACTGGACCATTTCCTGACACCACACACAGAAGTAGACGCCAAATGGTTGAAAGACCTCAATGTGAGACAGGAGTCCATCAAAATCCTAAAGGAGAACACAGGTAGCAAGCTCTTCGACCTCAGCCGCAGCAACTTCTTCCTAGAAACATCACCAAAGGCACGGGAAGCCAGGGCAAAAATGAACTATTGGGATTTCATCAAGATAAAAAGCTTTGGCACAGCAAAAGAAACAGTCCACAAAACCAAAAGACAACCGACAGAATGGGAGAAATTATTTGCAAATGACCTATCAGATAAAGGGCTACTATCCAATATGTATAAAAACTTATCAAACTCAACACCCAAAGAACAAATAATCCAATCAAGAAATAGGCAGAAGACATGAACAGACATTTTTCCAAAGAAGACATCCAAATGGCCCACAGGCACATGAAAAAGTGCTCAACACGGCTCGGCATCAGGGAAATCCAAATCAAAACCTCAATGAGATACCACCTCACACCCGTCAGAATGGCTCAAATGAACAAGTCAGGGAACGACAGAGGTTGGCGGGGATGTGGAGAAAGGGGAACCCTCCTACACTGGTGGTGGGAATGCAAGCTGGTGCAACCCCTCTGGAAAAGTGTATGGAGGTTCCTCAAACAGTTATAATTAGAGCTACCATTCGATCCAGCAATTGCACTCCTGGGTATTTACCCCAAAGATACAAATGTAGGGACCCGAAGCGGTACGTGCACCCCATTGTTTATAGCAGCAATATCCACAATAGCCAAACGGTGGAAAGAGCCAAGATGTCCATCGACAGATGAATGGATAAAGAAGAGGTGGTATATATATACACAATGGACTATTACGCAGCCATCAAAAGGAATGAGGTGTTGCCATGGACAACGACGTGGATGGAACTGTAGGGTCCGACGATTAGTGAAATAAGTCAATCAGAGAAAGACATGTATCATATGACCTCACTGATATGAGGGATTCTTAATCTCAGGAACAGAGTGAGGCTAGCTGGAGTGGTCGGGGGGGGGATGGGGTGGCTGGGTGATAGACTTTGGGGAGGGTATGAGCTACGGTGAGCGCTGTGAATTGTGTAAGACTGTTGAATCACAGATCTGTACTTCTGAAACAAATAACGCAACATATTTTAAGAATAAAGGAAAACAAGGAGACAGCAGGAGAGGAAGAATGAAGGGGAGTTAGTGAGAGGGGGAGACGGACCAGGAGAGATGATGGATTCTGAAAAATAATCCGAGGTTTCTAGAGGGGAGGTGGGTCGGTGGATTGGTTTGACTGGTGATGGTTATTAAAGAGGGCACATTCTGCATGGAGCACTGTGTGTTAGGAACAAACAATGAATCATGGGACAGTACACCAAAACAAATTATGTAGTACATGGTGATTAACAAAGCAATAAAAAACAAAGACTGTAATAAGAGATGAAGAAGGACACTATATCCTACTTAAAGGGTCTATCCAACAAGAAGATCTCACAATTGTAAATATCTATGCCCCGAACATGGGAGCATCCAATTATATAAGGCAATTAAGAAGAAAAGCAAAGAAACACATTGACCACCATACAATCATAGTGGGGGACTTTAACACCCCCCTGACTGAAATGGCCAGATCATCTAAGCAAAAGATCAACAAGGAAATAAAGACTTTAAATGACACACTGGACCAAATGGACTTCACAGACATATTCAGAACGTTCCATCCCAATGCAACGGAATACACATTCTTCTCTAGTGCCCATGGAACATTCTCCAGAATGGATCACATCCTAAGTCACAAATCAGGTCTCAACCGGTACCCAAAGATTGGGATCATTCCCTGCACATTTTCAGACCACAATGCTTTGAAACTAGAACTCAATCACAAGAGGAAAGTGGGAAAGAACTCAAATACATGGAGGCTAAAGAGCATCCTACGAAAGAATGAATGGGTCAACCAGGAAATTAAAGAAGAATTTAAAAAGTTCATGGAAACCAATGAAAATGAAAACTCAACTGTCCAAAATCTTTGGGATACAGCCAAGGCAGTCCTGCGAGGAAAGTATATAGCAATACAAGCCTTTCTCAAGAAACAAGAAAGGTCTCAAATACACACCCAACCCTACACCTAAAGGAGCTGGAGAAAGAACGGCAAATAAAGCCTAAACCCAGCAGGAGAAGAGAAATCATGCAGTTCAGAGCAGAAATCATTGAAATAGAACCCAGAAGAACAGTAGAAGTGATCAACGGAACTAGGAGCTGGTACTTTGAAAGAATTCACAAGATTGATACACCCCTGTCCAGGCTGATCAAAAAGAAAAGAGAAATGACCCAAATCAACAAAATCATGAATGAAAGAGGAGAGATCACAAACAACACCAAAGAAATACAAACAATTATAAGAACGTAATCTGAGCAACCCTAGGGCAGCAAATTCCATAACCTGGAAGAAATGGGTGCATTCCTAGAGATGTGTCAACTAACAAAACTGACCCAGGAAGAAATAGAAAACATGAACAGTCCTATAACCACGAAGGCAATTGAAGTAGTCATCAAAAACCTCCCAAGAAACCAAAGCCCAGGGCCAGATGGTTTCCCAGGGGAATTCTATCAGACATTTAAAGAAGAATTAATACCTATTCTCCTGAAACTGTTCCAAACAATAGAAATGGAAGGAAAACTTCCAAACTCATTTATGAGGCCACCATTACCTTGATTCCAAAACCAGACAAAGATCCCATCAAAAAGGAGAATTAGAGACCAATATCCTTGATGAACATCGATGCAAAAATTCTCACCAAAACTCTAGCCAAGAGGACACAACAGTACATGAAAAGGAGTCTTCACCATGACCAAGTGGGATTTATCCCTGGGCTGCAAGGCTGGTTCAACATCCACAAATCAGTCAACGTGATCAAATACATTAACAAAAGAAAGAACGAGAATCATATGATCCTCTCAATAGATGCAGAAAAAGCATTGGACAAAGTACAGCACCCTTTCTGGATCAAAACTCTTCAGAGTATAGGGACAGCGGGTACATACCTCAATATCATAAAAGCCATCTACGAAAACCCTACAGCGAATATCATTCTCAATGGGGAAAAGCTGAGATCTTTTCCCCTAAGGTCAGGAACGCGGCAGGGATAGCCAATCTCACCACTGCTATTCAACATAGTATTAGAAGTCCTAGCCACAGCAATCAGACAACAAAAAGTAATCCAAGGCATCCAAATCGGCAGAGAGGAAGTCAAACTCTCACTCTTTGCAGATGATATGATACTTTATGTGGAAAACCCAAAAGACTCCACCCCAAAACTGCTAGAACTCACACAGCAATTCCGTCAAGTAGCAGGCTATAAAATCAATGCACAGGAATCAGTGGCATTCCTATACACCAACAACAAGACAGAAGAGAGACAAATCAAGGAGTCGATCCCATTCACAACTGCACCCAAAACCAGAAGAGACCTAGGAATATATTCATCCCAAGAGGCAAAGGATCTGTACCCAGAAAACTACAAAATACGCAGGAAAGAAATTGAAGAAGACACAAAGAAACGGAAAAACTTTCCATGCTCATGGATTGGGAGAACCAACATTGTGAAGAGGTCAATGCTACCTAGAGCAATCTACACATGCAATGCAATCCCCATCAAAATACCATCCACTTTTTTCCAGGAAATGGAACAAATACTCCTAAAATTTGAATGGAACCAGAAGAGACCCCGAATAGCCAGAGGAATATTGAGAAAGAAAAGCAAAGCTGGCGGCATCACAATTCTGGACTTCCAGCTCTATGACAAAGTTGTCATCATCAAGACAGTATGGTACTGGCACAAAAACAGACACATGGATCCATGGAACAGAATCGAGAGCCCAGAAATGGACCCTCAACTCTATGGTCAACTTATCTTTGACAGAGCAGGAAGGAATGTCCAATGGCAAAAAGAGAGTCTCTTCAACAACTGGTGTTGGGAGAATTGGACAGCCCCATGCAGAAGAATGACACTGGACCATTTCCTGACACCACACACAGAAGTAGACGCCAAATGGTTGAAAGACCTCAATGTGAGACAGGAGTCCATCAAAATCCTAAAGGAGAACACAGGTAGCAAGCTCTTCGACCTCAGCCGCAGCAACTTCTTCCTAGAAACATCACCAAAGGCACGGGAAGCCAGCGCAAAAATGAACTATTGGGATTTCATCAAGATAAAAAGCTTTGGCACAGCAAAAGAAACAGTCCACAAAACCAAAAGACAACCGACAGAATGGGAGAAATTATTTGCAAATGACCTATCAGATAAAGGGCTACTATCCAATATGTATAAAAACTTATCAAACTCAACACCCAAAGAACAAATAATCCAATCAAGAAATAGGCAGAAGACATGAACAGACATTTTTCCAAAGAAGACATCCAAATGGCCCACAGGCACATGAAAAAGTGCTCAACACGGCTCGGCATCAGGGAAATCCAAATCAAAACCTCAATGAGATACCACCTCACACCCGTCAGAATGGCTCAAATGAACAAGTCAGGGAACGACAGAGGTTGGCGGGGATGTGGAGAAAGGGGAACCCTCCTACACTGGTGGTGGGAATGCAAGCTGGTGCAACCCCTCTGGAAAAGTGTATGGAGGTTCCTCAAACAGTTATAATTAGAGCTACCATTCGATCCAGCAATTGCACTCCTGGGTATTTACCCCAAAGATACAAATGTAGGGACCCGAAGCGGTACGTGCACCCCATTGTTTATAGCAGCAATATCCACAATAGCCAAACGGTGGAAAGAGCCAAGATGTCCATCGAGAGATGAATGGATAAAGAAGAGGTGGTATATATATACACAATGGACTATTACGCAGCCATCAAAAGGAATGAGGTGTTGCCATGGACAACGACGTGGATGGAACTGGAGGGTCCGACGATTAGTGAAATAAGTCAATCAGAGAAAGACATGTATCATATGACCTCACTGATATGAGGGATTCTTAATCTCAGGAACAGAGTGAGGCTTGCTGGAGTGGTCGGGGGGGGGATGGGGTGGCTGGGTGATAGACTTTGGGGAGGGTATGAGCTACGGTGAGCGCTGTGAATTGTGTAAGACTGTTGAATCACAGATCTGTACTTCTGAAACAAATAACGCAACATATTTTAAGAATAAAGGAAAACAAGGAGACAGCAGGAGAGGAAGAATGAAGGGGAGTTAGTGAGAGGGGGAGACGGACCAGGAGAGATGATGGATTCTGAAAAATAATCCGAGGTTTCTAGAGGGGAGGTGGGTCGGTGGATTGGTTTGACTGGTGATGGTTATTAAAGAGGGCACATTCTGCATGGAGCACTGTGTGTTAGGAACAAACAATGAATCATGGGACAGTACACCAAAACAAATGATGTAGTACATGGTGATTAACAAAGCAATAAAAAACAAAGACTGTAATAAGAGATGAAGAAGGACACTATATCCTACTTAAAGGGTCTATCCAACAAGAAGATCTCACAATTGTAAATATCTATGCCCCGAACATGGGAGCATCTAATTATATAAGGCAATTAAGAAGAAAAGCAAAGAAACACATTGACCACCATACAATCATAGTGGGGGACTTTAACACCCCCCTGACTGAAATGGCCAGATCATCTAAGCAAAAGATCAACAAGGAAATAAAGACTTTAAATGACACACTGGACCAAATGGACTTCACAGACATATTCAGAACGTTCCATCCCAATGCAACGGAATACACATTCTTCTCTAGTGCCCATGGAACATTCTCCAGAATGGATCACATCCTAGGTCACAAATCAGGTCTCAACCGGTACCCAAAGATTGGGATCATTCCCTGCACATTTTCAGACCACAATGCTTTGAAACTAGAACTCAATCACAAGAGGAAAGTGGGAAAGAACTCAAATACATGGAGGCTAAAGAGCATCCTACGAAAGAATGAATGGGTCAACCAGGAAATTAAAGAAGAATTTAAAAAGTTCATGGAAACCAATGAAAATGAAAACTCAACTGTCCAAAATCTTTGGGATACAGCCAAGGCAGTCCTGCGAGGAAAGTATATAGCAATACAAGCCTTTCTCAAGAAACAAGAAAGGTCTCAAATACACACCCAACCCTACAACTAAAGGAGCTGGAGAAAGAACGGCAAATAAAGCCTAAACCCAGCAGGAGAAGAGAAATCATGCAGTTCAGAGCAGAAATCATTGAAATAGAACCCAGAAGAACAGTAGAAGTGATCAACGGAACTAGGAGCTGGTACTTTGAAAGAATTCACAAGATTGATACACCCCTGTCCAGGCTGATCAAAAAGAAAAGAGAAATGACCCAAATCAACAAAATCATGAATGAAAGAGGAGAGATCACAAACAACACCAAAGAAATACAAACAATTATAAGAACGTAATCTGAGCAACCCTAGGGCAGCAAATTCCATAACCTGGAAGAAATGGGTGCATTCCTAGAGATGTGTCAACTAACAAAACTGACCCAGGAAGAAATAGAAAACATGAACAGTCCTATAACCACGAAGGCAATTGAAGTAGTCATCAAAAACCTCCCAAGAAACCAAAGCCCAGGGCCAGATGGTTTCCCAGGGGAATTCTATCAGACATTTAAAGAAGAATTAATACCTATTCTCCTGAAACTGTTCCAAACAATAGAAATGGAAGGAAAACTTCCAAACTCATTTATGAGGCCACCATTACCTTGATTCCAAAACCAGACAAAGATCCCATCAAAAAGGAGAATTAGAGACCAATATCCTTGATGAACATCGATGCAAAAATTCTCACCAAAACTCTAGCCAAGAGGACACAACAGTACATGAAAAGGAGTCTTCACCATGACCAAGTGGGATTTATCCCTGGGCTGCAAGGCTGGTTCAACATCCGCAAATCAGTCAACGTGATCAAATACATTAACAAAAGAAAGAACGAGAATCATATGATCCTCTCAATAGATGCAGAAAAAGCATTGGACAAAGTACAGCACCCTTTCTGGATCAAAACTCTTCAGAGTATAGGGACAGCGGGTACATACCTCAATATCATAAAAGCCATCTACGAAAACCCTACAGCGAATATCATTCTCAATGGGGAAAAGCTGAGATCTTTTCCCCTAAGGTCAGGAACGCGGCAGGGATAGCCAATCTCACCACTGCTATTCAACATAGTATTAGAAGTCCTAGCCACAGCAATCAGACAACAAAAAGTAATCCAAGGCATCCAAATCGGCAGAGAGGAAGTCAAACTCTCACTCTTTGCAGATGATATGATACTTTATGTGGAAAACCCAAAAGACTCCACCCCAAAACTGCTAGAACTCACACAGCAATTCCGTCAAGTAGCAGGCTATAAAATCAATGCACAGGAATCAGTGGCATTCCTATACACCAACAACAAGACAGAAGAGAGACAAATCAAGGAGTCGATCCCATTCACAACTGCACCCAAAACCAGAAGAGACCTAGGAATATATTCATCCCAAGAGGCAAAGGATCTGTACCCAGAAAACTACAAAATACGCAGGAAAGAAATTGAAGAAGACACAAAGAAACGGAAAAACTTTCCATGCTCATGGATTGGGAGAACCAACATTGTGAAGAGGTCAATGCTACCTAGAGCAATCTACACATGCAATGCAATCCCCATCAAAATACCATCCACTTTTTTCCAGGAAATGGAACAAATACTCCTAAAATTTGAATGGAACCAGAAGAGACCCCGAATAGCCAGAGGAATATTGAGAAAGAAAAGCAAAGCTGGCGGCATCACAATTCTGGACTTCCAGCTCTATGACAAAGCTGTCATCATCAAGACAGTATGGTACTGGCACAAAAACAGACACATGGATCCATGGAACAGAATCGAGAGCCCAGAAATGGACCCTCAACTCTATGGTCAACTTATCTTTGACAGAGCAGGAAGGAATGTCCAATGGCAAAAAGAGAGTCTCTTCAACAACTGGTGTTGGGAGAATTGGACAGCCCCATGCAGAAGAATGACACTGGACCATTTCCTGACACCACACACAGAAGTAGACGCCAAATGGTTGAAAGACCTCAATGTGAGACAGGAGTCCATCAAAATCCTAAAGGAGAACACAGGTAGCAAGCTCTTCGACCTCAGCCGCAGCAACTTCTTCCTAGAAACATCACCAAAGGCACGGGAAGCCAGGGCAAAAATGAACTATTGGGATTTCATCAAGATAAAAAGCTTTGGCACAGCAAAAGAAACAGTCCACAAAACCAAAAGACAACCGACAGAATGGGAGAAATTATTTGCAAATGACCTATCAGATAAAGGGCTACTATCCAATATGTATAAAAACTTATCAAACTCAACACCCAAAGAACAAATAATCCAATCAAGAAATAGGCAGAAGACATGAACAGACATTTTTCCAAAGAAGACATCCAAATGGCCCACAGGCACATGAAAAAGTGCTCAACACGGCTCGGCATCAGGGAAATCCAAATCAAAACCTCAATGAGATACCACCTCACACCCGTCAGAATGGCTCAAATGAACAAGTCAGGGAACGACAGAGGTTGGCGGGGATGTGGAGAAAGGGGAACCCTCCTACACTGGTGGTGGGAATGCAAGCTGGTGCAACCCCTCTGGAAAAGTGTATGGAGGTTCCTCAAACAGTTATAATTAGAGCTACCATTCGATCCAGCAATTGCACTCCTGGGTATTTACCCCAAAGATACAAATGTAGGGACCCGAAGCGGTACGTGCACCCCATTGTTTATAGCAGCAATATCCACAATAGCCAAACGGTGGAAAGAGCCAAGATGTCCATCGAGAGATGAATGGATAAAGAAGAGGTGGTATATATATACACAATGGACTATTACGCAGCCATCAAAAGGAATGAGGTGTTGCCATGGACAACGACGTGGATGGAACTGGAGGGTCCGACGATTAGTGAAATAAGTCAATCAGAGAAAGACATGTATCATATGACCTCACTGATATGAGGGATTCTTAATCTCAGGAACAGAGTGAGGCTTGCTGGAGTGGTCGGGGGGGGGATGGGGTGGCTGGGTGATAGACTTTGGGGAGGGTATGAGCTACGGTGAGCGCTGTGAATTGTGTAAGACTGTTGAATCACAGATCTGTACTTCTGAAACAAATAACGCAACATATTTTAAGAATAAAGGAAAACAAGGAGACAGCAGGAGAGGAAGAATGAAGGGGAGTTAGTGAGAGGGGGAGACGGACCAGGAGAGATGATGGATTCTGAAAAATAATCCGAGGTTTCTAGAGGGGAGGTGGGTCGGTGGATTGGTTTGACTGGTGATTGTTATTAAAGAGGGCACATTCTGCATGGAGCACTGTGTGTTAGGAACAAACAATGAATCATGGGACAGTACACCAAAACAAATGATGTAGTACATGGTGATTAACAAAGCAATAAAAAACAAAGACTGTAATAAGAGATGAAGAAGGACACTATATCCTACTTAAAGGGTCTATCCAACAAGAAGATCTCACAATTGTAAATATCTATGCCCCGAACATGGGAGCATCCAATTATATAAGGCAATTAAGAAGAAAAGCAAAGAAACACATTGACCACCATACAATCATAGTGGGGGACTTTAACACCCCCCTGACTGAAATGGCCAGATCATCTAAGCAAAAGATCAACAAGGAAATAAAGACTTTAAATGACACACTGGACCAAATGGACTTCACAGACATATTCAGAACGTTCCATCCCAATGCAACGGAATACACATTCTTCTCTAGTGCCCATGGAACATTCTCCAGAATGGATCACATCCTAGGTCACAAATCAGGTCTCAACCGGTACCCAAAGATTGGGATCATTCCCTGCACATTTTCAGACCACAATGCTTTGAAACTAGAACTCAATCACAAGAGGAAAGTGGGAAAGAACTCAAATACATGGAGGCTAAAGAGCATCCTACGAAAGAATGAATGGGTCAACCAGGAAATTAAAGAAGAATTTAAAAAGTTCATGGAAACCAATGAAAATGAAAACTCAACTGTCCAAAATCTTTGGGATACAGCCAAGGCAGTCCTGCGAGGAAAGTATATAGCAATACAAGCCTTTCTCAAGAAACAAGAAAGGTCTCAAATACACACCCAACCCTACACCTAAAGGAGCTGGAGAAAGAACGGCAAATAAAGCCTAAACCCAGCAGGAGAAGAGAAATCATGCAGTTCAGAGCAGAAATCATTGAAATAGAACCCAGAAGAACAGTAGAAGTGATCAACGGAACTAGGAGCTGGTACTTTGAAAGAATTCACAAGATTGATACACCCCTGTCCAGGCTGATCAAAAAGAAAAGAGAAATGACCCAAATCAACAAAATCATGAATGAAAGAGGAGAGATCACAAACAACACCAAAGAAATACAAACAATTATAAGAACGTAATCTGAGCAACCCTAGGGCAGCAAATTCCATAACCTGGAAGAAATGGGTGCATTCCTAGAGATGTGTCAACTAACAAAACTGACCCAGGAAGAAATAGAAAACATGAACAGTCCTATAACCACGAAGGCAATTGAAGTAGTCATCAAAAACCTCCCAAGAAACCAAAGCCCAGGGCCAGATGGTTTCCCAGGGGAATTCTATCAGACATTTAAAGAAGAATTAATACCTATTCTCCTGAAACTGTTCCAAACAATAGAAATGGAAGGAAAACTTCCAAACTCATTTATGAGGCCACCATTACCTTGATTCCAAAACCAGACAAAGATCCCATCAAAAAGGAGAATTAGAGACCAATATCCTTGATGAACATCGATGCAAAAATTCTCACCAAAACTCTAGCCAAGAGGACACAACAGTACATGAAAAGGAGTCTTCACCATGACCAAGTGGGATTTATCCCTGGGCTGCAAGGCTGGTTCAACATCCGCAAATCAGTCAACGTGATCAAATACATTAACAAAAGAAAGAACGAGAATCATATGATCCTCTCAATAGATGCAGAAAAAGCATTGGACAAAGTACAGCACCCTTTCTGGATCAAAACTCTTCAGAGTATAGGGACAGCGGGTACATACCTCAATATCATAAAAGCCATCTACGAAAACCCTACAGCGAATATCATTCTCAATGGGGAAAAGCTGAGATCTTTTCCCCTAAGGTCAGGAACGCGGCAGGGATAGCCAATCTCACCACTGCTATTCAACATAGTATTAGAAGTCCTAGCCACAGCAATCAGACAACAAAAAGTAATCCAAGGCATCCAAATCGGCAGAGAGGAAGTCAAACTCTCACTCTTTGCAGATGATATGATACTTTATGTGGAAAACCCAAAAGACTCCACCCCAAAACTGCTAGAACTCACACAGCAATTCCGTCAAGTAGCAGGCTATAAAATCAATGCACAGGAATCAGTGGCATTCCTATACACCAACAACAAGACAGAAGAGAGACAAATCAAGGAGTCGATCCCATTCACAACTGCACCCAAAACCAGAAGAGACCTAGGAATATATTCATCCCAAGAGGCAAAGGATCTGTACCCAGAAAACTACAAAATACGCAGGAAAGAAATTGAAGAAGACACAAAGAAACGGAAAAACTTTCCATGCTCATGGATTGGGAGAACCAACATTGTGAAGAGGTCAATGCTACCTAGAGCAATCTACACATGCAATGCAATCCCCATCAAAATACCATCCACTTTTTTCCAGGAAATGGAACAAATACTCCTAAAATTTGAATGGAACCAGAAGAGACCCCGAATAGCCAGAGGAATATTGAGAAAGAAAAGCAAAGCTGGCGGCATCACAATTCTGGACTTCCAGCTCTATGACAAAGCTGTCATCATCAAGACAGTATGGTACTGGCACAAAAACAGACACATGGATCCATGGAACAGAATCGAGAGCCCAGAAATGGACCCTCAACTCTATGGTCAACTTATCTTTGACAGAGCAGGAAGGAATGTCCAATGGCAAAAAGAGAGTCTCTTCAACAACTGGTGTTGGGAGAATTGGACAGCCCCATGCAGAAGAATGACACTGGACCATTTCCTGACACCACACACAGAAGTAGACGCCAAATGGTTGAAAGACCTCAATGTGAGACAGGAGTCCATCAAAATCCTAAAGGAGAACACAGGTAGCAAGCTCTTCGACCTCAGCCGCAGCAACTTCTTCCTAGAAACATCACCAAAGGCACGGGAAGCCAGGGCAAAAATGAACTATTGGGATTTCATCAAGATAAAAAGCTTTGGCACAGCAAAAGAAACAGTCCACAAAACCAAAAGACAACCGACAGAATGGGAGAAATTATTTGCAAATGACCTATCAGATAAAGGGCTACTATCCAATATGTATAAAAACTTATCAAACTCAACACCCAAAGAACAAATAATCCAATCAAGAAATAGGCAGAAGACATGAACAGACATTTTTCCAAAGAAGACATCCAAATGGCCCACAGGCACATGAAAAAGTGCTCAACACGGCTCGGCATCAGGGAAATCCAAATCAAAACCTCAATGAGATACCACCTCACACCCGTCAGAATGGCTCAAATGAACAAGTCAGGGAACGACAGAGGTTGGCGGGGATGTGGAGAAAGGGGAACCCTCCTACACTGGTGGTGGGAATGCAAGCTGGTGCAACCCCTCTGGAAAAGTGTATGGAGGTTCCTCAAACAGTTATAATTAGAGCTACCATTCGATCCAGCAATTGCACTCCTGGGTATTTACCCCAAAGATACAAATGTAGGGACCCGAAGCGGTACGTGCACCCCATTGTTTATAGCAGCAATATCCACAATAGCCAAACGGTGGAAAGAGCCAAGATGTCCATCGAGAGATGAATGGATAAAGAAGAGGTGGTATATATATACACAATGGACTATTACGCAGCCATCAAAAGGAATGAGGTGTTGCCATGGACAACGACGTGGATGGAACTGGAGGGTCCGACGATTAGTGAAATAAGTCAATCAGAGAAAGACATGTATCATATGACCTCACTGATATGAGGGATTCTTAATCTCAGGAACAGAGTGAGGCTTGCTGGAGTGGTCGGGGGGGGGATGGGGTGGCTGGGTGATAGACTTTGGGGAGGGTATGAGCTACGGTGAGCGCTGTGAATTGTGTAAGACTGTTGAATCACAGATCTGTACTTCTGAAACAAATAACGCAACATATTTTAAGAATAAAGGAAAACAAGGAGACAGCAGGAGAGGAAGAATGAAGGGGAGTTAGTGAGAGGGGGAGACGGACCAGGAGAGATGATGGATTCTGAAAAATAATCCGAGGTTTCTAGAGGGGAGGTGGGTCGGTGGATTGGTTTGACTGGTGATGGTTATTAAAGAGGGCACATTCTGCATGGAGCACTGTGTGTTAGGAACAAACAATGAATCATGGGACAGTACACCAAAACAAATGATGTAGTACATGGTGATTAACAAAGCAATAAAAAACAAAGACTGTAATAAGAGATGAAGAAGGACACTATATCCTACTTAAAGGGTCTATCCAACAAGAAGATCTCACAATTGTAAATATCTATGCCCCGAACATGGGAGCATCCAATTATATAAGGCAATTAAGAAGAAAAGCAAAGAAACACATTGACCACCATACAATCATAGTGGGGGACTTTAACACCCCCCTGACTGAAATGGCCAGATCATCTAAGCAAAAGATCAACAAGGAAATAAAGACTTTAAATGACACACTGGACCAAATGGACTTCACAGACATATTCAGAACGTTCCATCCCAATGCAACGGAATACACATTCTTCTCTAGTGCCCATGGAACATTCTCCAGAATGGATCACATCCTAGGTCACAAATCAGGTCTCAACCGGTACCCAAAGATTGGGATCATTCCCTGCACATTTTCAGACCACAATGCTTTGAAACTAGAACTCAATCACAAGAGGAAAGTGGGAAAGAACTCAAATACATGGAGGCTAAAGAGCATCCTACGAAAGAATGAATGGGTCAACCAGGAAATTAAAGAAGAATTTAAAAAGTTCATGGAAACCAATGAAAATGAAAACTCAACTGTCCAAAATCTTTGGGATACAGCCAAGGCAGTCCTGCGAGGAAAGTATATAGCAATACAAGCCTTTCTCAAGAAACAAGAAAGGTCTCAAATACACACCCAACCCTACACCTAAAGGAGCTGGAGAAAGAACGGCAAATAAAGCCTAAACCCAGCAGGAGAAGAGAAATCATGCAGTTCAGAGCAGAAATCATTGAAATAGAACCCAGAAGAACAGTAGAAGTGATCAACGGAACTAGGAGCTGGTACTTTGAAAGAATTCACAAGATTGATACACCCCTGTCCAGGCTGATCAAAAAGAAAAGAGAAATGACCCAAATCAACAAAATCATGAATGAAAGAGGAGAGATCACAAACAACACCAAAGAAATACAAACAATTATAAGAACGTAATCTGAGCAACCCTAGGGCAGCAAATTCCATAACCTGGAAGAAATGGGTGCATTCCTAGAGATGTGTCAACTAACAAAACTGACCCAGGAAGAAATAGAAAACATGAACAGTCCTATAACCACGAAGGCAATTGAAGTAGTCATCAAAAACCTCCCAAGAAACCAAAGCCCAGGGCCAGATGGTTTCCCAGGGGAATTCTATCAGACATTTAAAGAAGAATTAATACCTATTCTCCTGAAACTGTTCCAAACAATAGAAATGGAAGGAAAACTTCCAAACTCATTTATGAGGCCACCATTACCTTGATTCCAAAACCAGACAAAGATCCCATCAAAAAGGAGAATTAGAGACCAATATCCTTGATGAACATCGATGCAAAAATTCTCACCAAAACTCTAGCCAAGAGGACACAACAGTACATGAAAAGGAGTCTTCACCATGACCAAGTGGGATTTATCCCTGGGCTGCAAGGCTGGTTCAACATCCGCAAATCAGTCAACGTGAGCAAATACATTAACAAAAGAAAGAACGAGAATCATATGATCCTCTCAATAGATGCAGAAAAAGCATTGGACAAAGTACAGCACCCTTTCTGGATCAAAACTCTTCAGAGTATAGGGACAGCGGGTACATACCTCAATATCATAAAAGCCATCTACGAAAACCCTACAGCGAATATCATTCTCAATGGGGAAAAGCTGAGATCTTTTCCCCTAAGGTCAGGAACGCGGCAGGGATAGCCAATCTCACCACTGCTATTCAACATAGTATTAGAAGTCCTAGCCACAGCAATCAGACAACAAAAAGTAATCCAAGGCATCCAAATCGGCAGAGAGGAAGTCAAACTCTCACTCTTTGCAGATGATATGATACTTTATGTGGAAAACCCAAAAGACTCCACCCCAAAACTGCTAGAACTCACACAGCAATTCCGTCAAGTAGCAGGCTATAAAATCAATGCACAGGAATCAGTGGCATTCCTATACACCAACAACAAGACAGAAGAGAGACAAATCAAGGAGTCGATCCCATTCACAACTGCACCCAAAACCAGAAGAGACCTAGGAATATATTCATCCCAAGAGGCAAAGGATCTGTACCCAGAAAACTACAAAATACGCAGGAAAGAAATTGAAGAAGACACAAAGAAACGGAAAAACTTTCCATGCTCATGGATTGGGAGAACCAACATTGTGAAGAGGTCAATGCTACCTAGAGCAATCTACACATGCAATGCAATCCCCATCAAAATACCATCCACTTTTTTCCAGGAAATGGAACAAATACTCCTAAAATTTGAATGGAACCAGAAGAGACCCCGAATAGCCAGAGGAATATTGAGAAAGAAAAGCAAAGCTGGCGGCATCACAATTCTGGACTTCCAGCTCTATGACAAAGCTGTCATCATCAAGACAGTATGGTACTGGCACAAAAACAGACACATGGATCCATGGAACAGAATCGAGAGCCCAGAAATGGACCCTCAACTCTATGGTCAACTTATCTTTGACAGAGCAGGAAGGAATGTCCAATGGCAAAAAGAGAGTCTCTTCAACAACTGGTGTTGGGAGAATTGGACAGCCCCATGCAGAAGAATGACACTGGACCATTTCCTGACACCACACACAGAAGTAGACGCCAAATGGTTGAAAGACCTCAATGTGAGACAGGAGTCCATCAAAATCCTAAAGGAGAACACAGGTAGCAAGCTCTTCGACCTCAGCCGCAGCAACTTCTTCCTAGAAACATCACCAAAGGCACGGGAAGCCAGGGCAAAAATGAACTATTGGGATTTCATCAAGATAAAAAGCTTTGGCACAGCAAAAGAAACAGTCCACAAAACCAAAAGACAACCGACAGAATGGGAGAAATTATTTGCAAATGACCTATCAGATAAAGGGCTACTACCCAATATGTATAAAAACTTATCAAACTCAACACCCAAAGAACAAATAATCCAATCAAGAAATAGGCAGAAGACATGAACAGACATTTTTCCAAAGAAGACATCCAAATGGCCCACAGGCACATGAAAAAGTGCTCAACACGCCTTGGCATCAGAGAAATCCAAATGAAAACCTCAATGAGATACCACCTCACACCCGTCAGAATGGCTCAAATGAACAAGTCAGGGAACGACAGAGTTTGGCGGGGATGTGGAAATAGGGGAACCCGCCGACACTGGTGGTGGGAATGCAAGCTGCTGCAACCCCTCTGGAAAACAGTATGGAGGTTCCTCACACAGTTGAAATTAGAGCTACCATTCGATCCAACATTTGCACTCCTGGGTATTTACCCCAAAGATACAAATGTAGGGACCCGAAGCGGTACGTGCACCCCATTGTTTATAGCAGCAATGTCCACAATAGCCAAACTGTGGAAACAGCCAAGATGTCCATCGACAGATGAATGGATAAAGAAGAGGTGGTATATATATACACAATGGACTATTACGCAGCCATCAAAAGGAATGAGATGTTGCCATGGACAACGACGTGGATGGAACTGGAGGGTCCGACGATTAGTGAAATAAGTCAATCAGAGAAAGACATGTATCATATGACCCCACTGATATGAGGGATTCTTAATCTCAGGAACAGAGTGAGGCTTGCTGGAGTGGTCGGGGGTGGGAGGGATGGGGTGGCTGGGTGATAGACATTGGGGAGGGTATGAGCTACGGTGAGCGCTGTGAATTGTGTAAGACGGTTGAATCACAGATCTGTACTTCTGAAACAACGCAACATATTTTAAGAATAAAGGAAAAGAAGGAGACAGCAGGAGTGGAAGAATGAAGGGGAGTTAGTGAGAGGATGAGACGGACCAGGAGAGATGATGGGTTCTGAAAAATAATCTGAGGTTTCTAGAGGGGAGGTGGGTCGGGGGATTGGTTAGCCTGGTGGTGGGTATTAAAGAGGGCACATTCTCCATGGAGCACTGTGTGTTAGGAACAAACAATGAATCATGGGACACTACACCAAAACAAATGATGTACTCCATGGTGATTAACAAAGCAATAAAAAACAAAGACTGTAATAAGAGATGAAGAAGGACACTATATCCTACTTAATGGGTCTATCCAACAAGAAGATCTCACAATTGTAAATATCTATGCCCCGAACATGGGAGCATCCAATTATATAAGGCAATTAAGAAGAAAAGCAAAGAAACACATTGACCACCATACAATCATAGTGGGGGACTTTAACACCCCCCTGACTGAAATGGCCAGATCATCTAAGCAAAAGATCAACAAGGAAAGAAAGACTTTAAATGACACACTGGACCAAATGGACTTCACAGACATATTCAGAACGTTCCATCCCAATGCAACGGAATACACATTCTTCTCTAGTGCCCATGGAACATTCTCCAGAATGGATCACATCCTAGGTCACAAATCAGGTCTCAACCGGTACCCAAAGATTGGGATCATTCCCTGCACATTTTCAGACCACAATGTTTTGAAACTAGAACTCAATCACAAGAGGAGAGTCGGAAAGACCTCAAATACATGGAGGCTAAAGAGCATCCTACGAAAGAATGAATGGGTCAACCAGGAAATTAAAGAAGAATTTAAAAAGTTCATGGAAACCAATGAAAATGAAAACTCAACTGTCCAAAATCTTTGGGATACAGCCAAGGCAGTCCTGCGAGGAAAGTATATAGCAATACAAGCCTTTCTCAAGAAACAAGAAAGGTCTCAAATACACACCCAACCCTACACCTAAAGGAGCTGGAGAAAGAACGGCAAATAAAGCCTAAACCCAGCAGGAGAAGAGAAATCATGCAGTTCAGAGCAGAAATCAATGAAATAGAACCCAGAAGAACAGTAGAAGTGATCAACGGAACTAGGAGCTGGTACTTTGAAAGAATTCACAAGATTGATACACCCCTGTCCAGGCTGATCAAAAAGAAAAGAGAAATGACCCAAATCAACAAAATCATGAATGAAAGAGGAGAGATCACAAACAACACCAAAGAAATACAAACAATTATAAGAACGTAATCTGAGCAACCCTAGGGCAGCAAATTCCATAACCTGGAAGAAATGGGTGCATTCCTAGAGATGTGTCAACTAACAAAACTGACCCAGGAAGAAATAGAAAACATGAACAGTCCTATAACCACGAAGGCAATTGAAGTAGTCATCAAAAACCTCCCAAGAAACCAAAGCCCAGGGCCAGATGGTTTCCCAGGGGAATTCTATCAGACATTTAAAGAAGAATTAATACCTATTCTCCTGAAACTGTTCCAAACAATAGAAATGGAAGGAAAACTTCCAAACTCATTTATGAGGCCACCATTACCTTGATTCCAAAACCAGACAAAGATCCCATCAAAAAGGAGAATTAGAGACCAATATCCTTGATGAACATCGATGCAAAAATTCTCACCAAAATACTAGCCAAGAGGACCCAACAGTACATGAAAAGGAGTATTCACCATGACCAAGTGGGATTTATCCCTGGGCTGCAAGGCTGGTTCAACATCCGCAAATCAGTCAACGTGATCAAATACATTAACAAAAGAAAGAACGAGAATCATATGATCCTCTCAATAGATGCAGAAAAAGCATTGGACAAAGTACAGCACCCTTTCTGGATCAAAACTCTTCAGAGTATAGGGACAGCGGGTACATACCTCAATATCATAAAAGCCATCTACGAAAACCCTACAGCGAATATCATTCTCAATGGGGAAAAGCTGAGATCTTTTCCCCTAAGGTCAGGAACGCGGCAGGGATAGCCAGTCTCACCACTGCTATTCAACATAGTATTAGAAGTCCTAGCCACAGCAATCAGACAACAAAAAGTAATCCAAGGCATCCAAATCGGCAGAGAGGAAGTCAAACTCTCACTCTTTGCAGATGATATGATACTTTATGTGGAAAACCCAAAAGACTCCACCCCAAAACTGCTAGAACTCACACAGCAATTCCGTCAAGTAGCAGGCTATAAAATCAATGCACAGGAATCAGTGGCATTCCTATACACCAACAACAAGACAGAAGAGAGACAAATCAAGGAGTCGATCCCATTCACAACTGCACCCAAAACCAGAAGAGACCTAGGAATATATTCATCCCAAGAGGCAAAGGATCTGTACCCAGAAAACTACAAAATACGCAGGAAAGAAATTGAAGAAGACACAAAGAAACGGAAAAACTTTCCATGCTCATGGATTGGGAGAACCAACATTGTGAAGAGGTCAATGCTACCTAGAGCAATCTACACATGCAATGCAATCCCCATCAAAATACCATCCACTTTTTTCCAGGAAATGGAACAAATACTCCTAAAATTTGAATGGAACCAGAAGAGACCCCGAATAGCCAGAGGAATATTGAGAAAGAAAAGCAAAGCTGGCGGCATCACAATTCTGGACTTCCAGCTCTATGACAAAGCTGTCATCATCAAGACAGTATGGTACTGGCACAAAAACAGACACATGGATCCATGGAACAGAATCGAGAGCCCAGAAATGGACCCTCAACTCTATGGTCAACTTATCTTTGACAGAGCAGGAAGGAATGTCCAATGGCAAAAAGAGAGTCTCTTCAACAACTGGTGTTGGGAGAATTGGACAGCCCCATGCAGAAGAATGACACTGGACCATTTCCTGACACCACACACAGAAGTAGACGCCAAATGGTTGAAAGACCTCAATGTGAGACAGGAGTCCATCAAAATCCTAAAGGAGAACACAGGTAGCAAGCTCTTCGACCTCAGCCGCAGCAACTTCTTCCTAGAAACATCACCAAAGGCACGGGAAGCCAGGGCAAAAATGAACTATTGGGATTTCATCAAGATAAAAAGCTTTGGCACAGCAAAAGAAACAGTCCACAAAACCAAAAGACAACCGACAGAATGGGAGAAATTATTTGCAAATGACCTATCAGATAAAGGGCTACTATCCAATATGTATAAAAACTTATCAAACTCAACACCCAAAGAACAAATAATCCAATCAAGAAATAGGCAGAAGACATGAACAGACATTTTTCCAAAGAAGACATCCAAATGGCCCACAGGCACATGAAAAAGTGCTCAACACGGCTCGGCATCAGGGAAATCCAAATCAAAACCTCAATGAGATACCACCTCACACCCGTCAGAATGGCTCAAATGAACAAGTCAGGGAACGACAGAGGTTGGCGGGGATGTGGAGAAAGGGGAACCCTCCTACACTGGTGGTGGGAATGCAAGCTGGTGCAACCCCTCTGGAAAAGTGTATGGAGGTTCCTCAAACAGTTATAATTAGAGCTACCATTCGATCCAGCAATTGCACTCCTGGGTATTTACCCCAAAGAAACAAATGTAGGGACCCGAAGCGGTACGTGCACCCCATTGTTTATAGCGGCAATATCCACAATAGCCAAACGGTGGAAAGAGCCAAGATGTCCATCGACAGATGAATGGATAAAGAAGAGGTGGTATATATATACACAATGGACTATTACGCAGCCATCAAAAGGAATGAGGTGTTGCCATGGACAACGACGTGGATGGAACTGGAGGGTCCGACGATTAGTGAAATAAGTCAATCAGAGAAAGACATGTATCATATGACCTCACTGATATGAGGGATTCTTAATCTCAGGAACAGAGTGAGGCTTGCTGGAGTGGTCGGGGGGGGGATGGGGTGGCTGGGTGATAGACTTTGGGGAGGGTATGAGCTACGGTGAGCGCTGTGAATTGTGTAAGACTGTTGAATCACAGATCTGTACTTCTGAAACAAATAACGCAACATATTTTAAGAATAAAGGAAAACAAGGAGACAGCAGGAGAGGAAGAATGAAGGGGAGTTAGTGAGAGGGGGAGACGGACCAGGAGAGATGATGGATTCTGAAAAATAATCCGAGGTTTCTAGAGGGGAGGTGGGTCGGTGGATTGGTTTGACTGGTGATGGTTATTAAAGAGGGCACATTCTGCATGGAGCACTGTGTGTTAGGAACAAACAATGAATCATGGGACAGTACACCAAAACAAATGATGTAGTACATGGTGATTAACAAAGCAATAAAAAACAAAGACTGTAATAAGAGATGAAGAAGGACACTATATCCTACTTAAAGGGTCTATCCAACAAGAAGATCTCACAATTGTAAATATCTATGCCCCGAACATGGGAGCATCCAATTATATAAGGCAATTAAGAAGAAAAGCAAAGAAACACATTGACCACCATACAATCATAGTGGGGGACTTTAACACCCCCCTGACTGAAATGGCCAGATCATCTAAGCAAAAGATCAACAAGGAAATAAAGACTTTAAATGACACACTGGACCAAATGGACTTCACAGACATATTCAGAACGTTCCATCCCAATGCAACGGAATACACATTCTTCTCTAGTGCCCATGGAACATTCTCCAGAATGGATCACATCCTAGGTCACAAATCAGGTCTCAACCGGTACCCAAAGATTGGGATCATTCCCTGCACATTTTCAGACCACAATGCTTTGAAACTAGAACTCAATCACAAGAGGAAAGTGGGAAAGAACTCAAATACATGGAGGCTAAAGAGCATCCTACGAAAGAATGAATGGGTCAACCAGGAAATTAAAGAAGAATTTAAAAAGTTCATGGAAACCAATGAAAATGAAAACTCAACTGTCCAAAATCTTTGGGATACAGCCAAGGCAGTCCTGCGAGGAAAGTATATAGCAATACAAGCCTTTCTCAAGAAACAAGAAAGGTCTCAAATACACACCCAACCCTACACCTAAAGGAGCTGGAGAAAGAACGGCAAATAAAGCCTAAACCCAGCAGGAGAAGAGAAATCATGCAGTTCAGAGCAGAAATCATTGAAATAGAACCCAGAAGAACAGTAGAAGTGATCAACGGAACTAGGAGCTGGTACTTTGAAAGAATTCACAAGATTGATACACCCCTGTCCAGGCTGATCAAAAAGAAAAGAGAAATGACCCAAATCAACAAAATCATGAATGAAAGAGGAGAGATCACAAACAACACCAAAGAAATACAAACAATTATAAGAACGTAATCTGAGCAACCCTAGGGCAGCAAATTCCATAACCTGGAAGAAATGGGTGCATTCCTAGAGATGTGTCAACTAACAAAACTGACCCAGGAAGAAATAGAAAACATGAACAGTCCTATAACCACGAAGGCAATTGAAGTAGTCATCAAAAACCTCCCAAGAAACCAAAGCCCAGGGCCAGATGGTTTCCCAGGGGAATTCTATCAGACATTTAAAGAAGAATTAATACCTATTCTCCTGAAACTGTTCCAAACAATAGAAATGGAAGGAAAACTTCCAAACTCATTTATGAGGCCACCATTACCTTGATTCCAAAACCAGACAAAGATCCCATCAAAAAGGAGAATTAGAGACCAATATCCTTGATGAACATCGATGCAAAAATTCTCACCAAAACTCTAGCCAAGAGGACACAACAGTACATGAAAAGGAGTCTTCACCATGACCAAGTGGGATTTATCCCTGGGCTGCAAGGCTGGTTCAACATCCGCAAATCAGTCAACGTGATCAAATACATTAACAAAAGAAAGAACGAGAATCATATGATCCTCTCAATAGATGCAGAAAAAGCATTGGACAAAGTACAGCACCCTTTCTGGATCAAAACTCTTCAGAGTATAGGGACAGCGGGTACATACCTCAATATCATAAAAGCCATCTACGAAAACCCTACAGCGAATATCATTCTCAATGGGGAAAAGCTGAGATCTTTTCCCCTAAGGTCAGGAACGCGGCAGGGATAGCCAATCTCACCACTGCTATTCAACATAGTATTAGAAGTCCTAGCCACAGCAATCAGACAACAAAAAGTAATCCAAGGCATCCAAATCGGCAGAGAGGAAGTCAAACTCTCACTCTTTGCAGATGATATGATACTTTATGTGGAAAACCCAAAAGACTCCACCCCAAAACTGCTAGAACTCACACAGCAATTCCGTCAAGTAGCAGGCTATAAAATCAATGCACAGGAATCAGTGGCATTCCTATACACCAACAACAAGACAGAAGAGAGACAAATCAAGGAGTCGATCCCATTCACAACTGCACCCAAAACCAGAAGAGACCTAGGAATATATTCATCCCAAGAGGCAAAGGATCTGTACCCAGAAAACTACAAAATACGCAGGAAAGAAATTGAAGAAGACACAAAGAAACGGAAAAACTTTCCATGCTCATGGATTGGGAGAACCAACATTGTGAAGAGGTCAATGCTACCTAGAGCAATCTACACATGCAATGCAATCCCCATCAAAATACCATCCACTTTTTTCCAGGAAATGGAACAAATACTCCTAAAATTTGAATGGAACCAGAAGAGACCCCGAATAGCCAGAGGAATATTGAGAAAGAAAAGCAAAGCTGGCGGCATCACAATTCTGGACTTCCAGCTCTATGACAAAGCTGTCATCATCAAGACAGTATGGTACTGGCACAAAAACAGACACATGGATCCATGGAACAGAATCGAGAGCCCAGAAATGGACCCTCAACTCTATGGTCAACTTATCTTTGACAGAGCAGGAAGGAATGTCCAATGGCAAAAAGAGAGTCTCTTCAACAACTGGTGTTGGGAGAATTGGACAGCCCCATGCAGAAGAATGACACTGGACCATTTCCTGACACCACACACAGAAGTAGACGCCAAATGGTTGAAAGACCTCAATGTGAGACAGGAGTCCATCAAAATCCTAAAGGAGAACACAGGTAGCAAGCTCTTCGACCTCAGCCGCAGCAACTTCTTCCTAGAAACATCACCAAAGGCACGGGAAGCCAGGGCAAAAATGAACTATTGGGATTTCATCAAGATAAAAAGCTTTGGCACAGCAAAAGAAACAGTCCACAAAACCAAAAGACAACCGACAGAATGGGAGAAATTATTTGCAAATGACCTATCAGATAAAGGGCTACTATCCAATATGTATAAAAACTTATCAAACTCAACACCCAAAGAACAAATAATCCAATCAAGAAATAGGCAGAAGACATGAACAGACATTTTTCCAAAGAAGACATCCAAATGGCCCACAGGCACATGAAAAAGTGCTCAACACGGCTCGGCATCAGGGAAATCCAAATCAAAACCTCAATGAGATACCACCTCACACCCGTCAGAATGGCTCAAATGAACAAGTCAGGGAACGACAGAGGTTGGCGGGGATGTGGAGAAAGGGGAACCCTCCTACACTGGTGGTGGGAATGCAAGCTGGTGCAACCCCTCTGGAAAAGTGTATGGAGGTTCCTCAAACAGTTATAATTAGAGCTACCATTCGATCCAGCAATTGCACTCCTGGGTATTTACCCCAAAGATACAAATGTAGGGACCCGAAGCGGTACGTGCACCCCATTGTTTATAGCGGCAATATCCACAATAGCCAAACGGTGGAAAGAGCCAAGATGTCCATCGACAGATGAATGGATAAAGAAGAGGTGGTATATATATACACAATGGACTATTACGCAGCCATCAAAAGGAATGAGGTGTTGCCATGGACAACGACGTGGATGGAACTGGAGGGTCCGACGATTAGTGAAATAAGTCAATCAGAGAAAGACATGTATCATATGACCTCACTGATATGAGGGATTCTTAATCTCAGGAACAGAGTGAGGCTTGCTGGAGTGGTCGGGGGGGGGATGGGGTGGCTGGGTGATAGACTTTGGGGAGGGTATGAGCTACGGTGAGCGCTGTGAATTGTGTAAGACTGTTGAATCACAGATCTGTACTTCTGAAACAAATAACGCAACATATTTTAAGAATAAAGGAAAACAAGGAGACAGCAGGAGAGGAAGAATGAAGGGGAGTTAGTGAGAGGGGGAGACGGACCAGGAGAGATGATGGATTCTGAAAAATAATCCGAGGTTTCTAGAGGGGAGGTGGGTCGGTGGATTGGTTTGACTGGTGATGGTTATTAAAGAGGGCACATTCTGCATGGAGCACTGTGTGTTAGGAACAAACAATGAATCATGGGACAGTACACCAAAACAAATGATGTAGTACATGGTGATTAACAAAGCAATAAAAAACAAAGACTGTAATAAGAGATGAAGAAGGACACTATATCCTACTTAAAGGGTCTATCCAACAAGAAGATCTCACAATTGTAAATATCTATGCCCCGAACATGGGAGCATCCAATTATATAAGGCAATTAAGAAGAAAAGCAAAGAAACACATTGACCACCATACAATCATAGTGGGGGACTTTAACACCCCCCTGACTGAAATGGCCAGATCATCTAAGCAAAAGATCAACAAGGAAATAAAGACTTTAAATGACACACTGGACCAAATGGACTTCACAGACATATTCAGAACGTTCCATCCCAATGCAACGGAATACACATTCTTCTCTAGTGCCCATGGAACATTCTCCAGAATGGATCACATCCTAGGTCACAAATCAGGTCTCAACCGGTACCCAAAGATTGGGATCATTCCCTGCACATTTTCAGACCACAATGCTTTGAAACTAGAACTCAATCACAAGAGGAAAGTGGGAAAGAACTCAAATACATGGAGGCTAAAGAGCATCCTACGAAAGAATGAATGGGTCAACCAGGAAATTAAAGAAGAATTTAAAAAGTTCATGGAAACCAATGAAAATGAAAACTCAACTGTCCAAAATCTTTGGGATACAGCCAAGGCAGTCCTGCGAGGAAAGTATATAGCAATACAAGCCTTTCTCAAGAAACAAGAAAGGTCTCAAATACACACCCAACCCTACACCTAAAGGAGCTGGAGAAAGAACGGCAAATAAAGCCTAAACCCAGCAGGAGAAGAGAAATCATGCAGTTCAGAGCAGAAATCATTGAAATAGAACCCAGAAGAACAGTAGAAGTGATCAACGGAACTAGGAGCTCGTACTTTGAAAGAATTCACAAGATTGATACACCCCTGTCCAGGCTGATCAAAAAGAAAAGAGAAATGACCCAAATCAACAAAATCATGAATGAAAGAGGAGAGATCACAAACAACACCAAAGAAATACAAACAATTATAAGAACGTAATCTGAGCAACCCTAGGGCAGCAAATTCCATAACCTGGAAGAAATGGGTGCATTCCTAGAGATGTGTCAACTAACAAAACTGACCCAGGAAGAAATAGAAAACATGAACAGTCCTATAACCACGAAGGCAATTGAAGTAGTCATCAAAAACCTCCCAAGAAACCAAAGCCCAGGGCCAGATGGTTTCCCAGGGGAATTCTATCAGACATTTAAAGAAGAATTAATACCTATTCTCCTGAAACTGTTCCAAACAATAGAAATGGAAGGAAAACTTCCAAACTCATTTATGAGGCCACCATTACCTTGATTCCAAAACCAGACAAAGATCCCATCAAAAAGGAGAATTAGAGACCAATATCCTTGATGAACATCGATGCAAAAATTCTCACCAAAACTCTAGCCAAGAGGACACAACAGTACATGAAAAGGAGTCTTCACCATGACCAAGTGGGATTTATCCCTGGGCTGCAAGGCTGGTTCAACATCCGCAAATCAGTCAACGTGATCAAATACATTAACAAAAGAAAGAACGAGAATCATATGATCCTCTCAATAGATGCAGAAAAAGCATTGGACAAAGTACAGCACCCTTTCTGGATCAAAACTCTTCAGAGTATAGGGACAGCGGGTACATACCTCAATATCATAAAAGCCATCTACGAAAACCCTACAGCGAATATCATTCTCAATGGGGAAAAGCTGAGATCTTTTCCCCTAAGGTCAGGAACGCGGCAGGGATAGCCAATCTCACCACTGCTATTCAACATAGTATTAGAAGTCCTAGCCACAGCAATCAGACAACAAAAAGTAATCCAAGGCATCCAAATCGGCAGAGAGGAAGTCAAACTCTCACTCTTTGCAGATGATATGATACTTTATGTGGAAAACCCAAAAGACTCCACCCCAAAACTGCTAGAACTCACACAGCAATTCCGTCAAGTAGCAGGCTATAAAATCAATGCACAGGAATCAGTGGCATTCCTATACACCAACAACAAGACAGAAGAGAGACAAATCAAGGAGTCGATCCCATTCACAACTGCACCCAAAACCAGAAGAGACCTAGGAATATATTCATCCCAAGAGGCAAAGGATCTGTACCCAGAAAACTACAAAATACGCAGGAAAGAAATTGAAGAAGACACAAAGAAACGGAAAAACTTTCCATGCTCATGGATTGGGAGAACCAACATTGTGAAGAGGTCAATGCTACCTAGAGCAATCTACACATGCAATGCAATCCCCATCAAAATACCATCCACTTTTTTCCAGGAAATGGAACAAATACTCCTAAAATTTGAATGGAACCAGAAGAGACCCCGAATAGCCAGAGGAATATTGAGAAAGAAAAGCAAAGCTGGCGGCATCACAATTCTGGACTTCCAGCTCTATGACAAAGCTGTCATCATCAAGACAGTATGGTACTGGCACAAAAACAGACACATGGATCCATGGAACAGAATCGAGAGCCCAGAAATGGACCCTCAACTCTATGGTCAACTTATCTTTGACAGAGCAGGAAGGAATGTCCAATGGCAAAAAGAGAGTCTCTTCAACAACTGGTGTTGGGAGAATTGGACAGCCCCATGCAGAAGAATGACACTGGACCATTTCCTGACACCACACACAGAAGTAGACGCCAAATGGTTGAAAGACCTCAATGTGAGACAGGAGTCCATCAAAATCCTAAAGGAGGACACAGGTAGCAAGCTCTTCGACCTCAGCCGCAGCAACTTCTTCCTAGAAACATCACCAAAGGCACGGGAAGCCAGGGCAAAAATGAACTATTGGGATTTCATCAAGATAAAAAGCTTTGGCACAGCAAAAGAAACAGTCCACAAAACCAAAAGACAACCGACAGAATGGGAGAAATTATTTGCAAATGACCTATCAGATAAAGGGCTACTATCCAATATGTATAAAAACTTATCAAACTCAACACCCAAAGAACAAATAATCCAATCAAGAAATAGGCAGAAGACATGAACAGACATTTTTCCAAAGAAGACATCCAAATGGCCCACAGGCACATGAAAAAGTGCTCAACACGGCTCGGCATCAGGGAAATCCAAATCAAAACCTCAATGAGATACCACCTCACACCCGTCAGAATGGCTCAAATGAACAAGTCAGGGAACGACAGAGGTTGGCGGGGATGTGGAGAAAGGGGAACCCTCCTACACTGGTGGTGGGAATGCAAGCTGGTGCAACCCCTCTGGAAAAGTGTATGGAGGTTCCTCAAACAGTTATAATTAGAGCTACCATTCGATCCAGCAATTGCACTCCTGGGTATTTACCCCAAAGATACAAATGTAGGGACCCGAAGCGGTACGTGCACCCCATTGTTTATAGCAGCAATATCCACAATAGCCAAACGGTGGAAAGAGCCAAGATGTCCATCGACAGATGAATGGATAAAGAAGAGGTGGTATATATATACACAATGGACTATTACGCAGCCATCAAAAGGAATGAGGTGTTGCCATGGACAACGACGTGGATGGAACTGGAGGGTCCGACGATTAGTGAAATAAGTCAATCAGAGAAAGACATGTATCATATGACCTCACTGATATGAGGGATTCTTAATCTCAGGAACAGAGTGAGGCTTGCTGGAGTGGTCGGGGCGGGGATGGGGTGGCTGGGTGATAGACTTTGGGGAGGGTATGAGCTACGGTGAGCGCTGTGAATTGTGTAAGACTGTTGAATCACAGATCTGTACTTCTGAAACAAATAACGCAACATATTTTAAGAATAAAGGAAAACAAGGAGACAGCAGGAGAGGAAGAATGAAGGGGAGTTAGTGAGAGGGGGAGACGGACCAGGAGAGATGATGGATTCTGAAAAATAATCCGAGGTTTCTAGAGGGGAGGTGGGTCGGTGGATTGGTTTGACTGGTGATGGTTATTAAAGAGGGCACATTCTGCATGGAGCACTGTGTGTTAGGAACAAACAATGAATCATGGGACAGTACACCAAAACAAATGATGTAGTACATGGTGATTAACAAAGCAATAAAAAACAAAGACTGTAATAAGAGATGAAGAAGGACACTATATCCTACTTAAAGGGTCTATCCAACAAGAAGATCTCACAATTGTAAATATCTATGCCCCGAACATGGGAGCATCCAATTATATAAGGCAATTAAGAAGAAAAGCAAAGAAACACATTGACCACCATACAATCATAGTGGGGGACTTTAACACCCCCCTGACTGAAATGGCCAGATCATCTAAGCAAAAGATCAACAAGGAAATAAAGACTTTAAATGACACACTGGACCAAATGGACTTCACAGACATATTCAGAACGTTCCATCCCAATGCAACGGAATACACATTCTTCTCTAGTGCCCATGGAACATTCTCCAGAATGGATCACATCCTAGGTCACAAATCAGGTCTCAACCGGTACCCAAAGATTGGGATCATTCCCTGCACATTTTCAGACCACAATGCTTTGAAACTAGAACTCAATCACAAGAGGAAAGTGGGAAAGAACTCAAATACATGGAGGCTAAAGAGCATCCTACGAAAGAATGAATGGGTCAACCAGGAAATTAAAGAAGAATTTAAAAAGTTCATGGAAACCAATGAAAATGAAAACTCAACTGTCCAAAATCTTTGGGATACAGCCAAGGCAGTCCTGCGAGGAAAGTATATAGCAATACAAGCCTTTCTCAAGAAACAAGAAAGGTCTCAAATACACACCCAACCCTACACCTAAAGGAGCTGGAGAAAGAACGGCAAATAAAGCCTAAACCCAGCAGGAGAAGAGAAATCATGCAGTTCAGAGCAGAAATCATTGAAATAGAACCCAGAAGAACAGTAGAAGTGATCAACGGAACTAGGAGCTGGTACTTTGAAAGAATTCACAAGATTGATACACCCCTGTCCAGGCTGATCAAAAAGAAAAGAGAAATGACCCAAATCAACAAAATCATGAATGAAAGAGGAGAGATCACAAACAACACCAAAGAAATACAAACAATTATAAGAACGTAATCTGAGCAACCCTAGGGCAGCAAATTCCATAACCTGGAAGAAATGGGTGCATTCCTAGAGATGTGTCAACTAACAAAACTGACCCAGGAAGAAATAGAAAACATGAACAGTCCTATAACCACGAAGGCAATTGAAGTAGTCATCAAAAACCTCCCAAGAAACCAAAGCCCAGGGCCAGATGGTTTCCCAGGGGAATTCTATCAGACATTTAAAGAAGAATTAATACCTATTCTCCTGAAACTGTTCCAAACAATAGAAATGGAAGGAAAACTTCCAAACTCATTTATGAGGCCACCATTACCTTGATTCCAAAACCAGACAAAGATCCCATCAAAAAGGAGAATTAGAGACCAATATCCTTGATGAACATCGATGCAAAAATTCTCACCAAAACTCTAGCCAAGAGGACACAACAGTACATGAAAAGGAGTCTTCACCATGACCAAGTGGGATTTATCCCTGGGCTGCAAGGCTGGTTCAACATCCGCAAATCAGTCAACGTGATCAAATACATTAACAAAAGAAAGAACGAGAATCATATGATCCTCTCAATAGATGCAGAAAAAGCATTGGACAAAGTACAGCACCCTTTCTGGATCAAAACTCTTCAGAGTATAGGGACAGCGGGTACATACCTCAATATCATAAAAGCCATCTACGAAAACCCTACAGCGAATATCATTCTCAATGGGGAAAAGCTGAGATCTTTTCCCCTAAGGTCAGGAACGCGGCAGGGATAGCCAATCTCACCACTGCTATTCAACATAGTATTAGAAGTCCTAGCCACAGCAATCAGACAACAAAAAGTAATCCAAGGCATCCAAATCGGCAGAGAGGAAGTCAAACTCTCACTCTTTGCAGATGATATGATACTTTATGTGGAAAACCCAAAAGACTCCACCCCAAAACTGCTAGAACTCACACAGCAATTCCGTCAAGTAGCAGGCTATAAAATCAATGCACAGGAATCAGTGGCATTCCTATACACCAACAACAAGACAGAAGAGAGACAAATCAAGGAGTCGATCCCATTCACAACTGCACCCAAAACCAGAAGAGACCTAGGAATATATTCATCCCAAGAGGCAAAGGATCTGTACCCAGAAAACTACAAAATACGCAGGAAAGAAATTGAAGAAGACACAAAGAAACGGAAAAACTTTCCATGCTCATGGATTGGGAGAACCAACATTGTGAAGAGGTCAATGCTACCTAGAGCAATCTACACATGCAATGCAATCCCCATCAAAATACCATCCACTTTTTTCCAGGAAATGGAACAAATACTCCTAAAATTTGAATGGAACCAGAAGAGACCCCGAATAGCCAGAGGAATATTGAGAAAGAAAAGCAAAGCTGGCGGCATCACAATTCTGGACTTCCAGCTCTATGACAAAGCTGTCATCATCAAGACAGTATGGTACTGGCACAAAAACAGACACATGGATCCATGGAACAGAATCGAGAGCCCAGAAATGGACCCTCAACTCTATGGTCAACTTATCTTTGACAGAGCAGGAAGGAATGTCCAATGGCAAAAAGAGAGTCTCTTCAACAACTGGTGTTGGGAGAATTGGACAGCCCCATGCAGAAGAATGACACTGGACCATTTCCTGACACCACACACAGAAGTAGACGCCAAATGGTTGAAAGACCTCAATGTGAGACAGGAGTCCATCAAAATCCTAAAGGAGAACACAGGTAGCAAGCTCTTCGACCTCAGCCGCAGCAACTTCTTCCTAGAAACATCACCAAAGGCACGGGAAGCCAGGGCAAAAATGAACTATTGGGATTTCATCAAGATAAAAAGCTTTGGCACAGCAAAAGAAACAGTCCACAAAACCAAAAGACAACCGACAGAATGGGAGAAATTATTTGCAAATGACCTATCAGATAAAGGGCTACTATCCAATATGTATAAAAACTTATCAAACTCAACACCCAAAGAACAAATAATCCAATCAAGAAATAGGCAGAAGACATGAACAGACATTTTTCCAAAGAAGACATCCAAATGGCCCACAGGCACATGAAAAAGTGCTCAACACGGCTCGGCATCAGGGAAATCCAAATCAAAACCTCAATGAGATACCACCTCACACCCGTCAGAATGGCTCAAATGAACAAGTCAGGGAACGACAGAGGTTGGCGGGGATGTGGAGAAAGGGGAACCCTCCTACACTGGTGGTGGGAATGCAAGCTGGTGCAACCCCTCTGGAAAAGTGTATGGAGGTTCCTCAAACAGTTATAATTAGAGCTACCATTCGATCCAGCAATTGCACTCCTGGGTATTTACCCCAAAGATACAAATGTAGGGACCCGAAGCGGTACGTGCACCCCATTGTTTATAGCAGCAATATCCACAATAGCCAAACGGTGGAAAGAGCCAAGATGTCCATCGACAGATGAATGGATAAAGAAGAGGTGGTATATATATACACAATGGACTATTACGCAGCCATCAAAAGGAATGAGGTGTTGCCATGGACAACGACGTGGATGGAACTGGAGGGTCCGACGATTAGTGAAATAAGTCAATCAGAGAAAGACATGTATCATATGACCTCACTGATATGAGGGATTCTTAATCTCAGGAACAGAGTGAGGCTTGCTGGAGTGGTCGGGGGGGGGATGGGGTGGCTGGGTGATAGACTTTGGGGAGGGTATGAGCTACGGTGAGCGCTGTGAATTGTGTAAGACTGTTGAATCACAGATCTGTACTTCTGAAAAAAATAACGCAACATATTTTAAGAATAAAGGAAAACAAGGAGACAGCAGGAGAGGAAGAATGAAGGGGAGTTAGTGAGAGGGGGAGACGGACCAGGAGAGATGATGGATTCTGAAAAATAATCCGAGGTTTCTAGAGGGGAGGTGGGTCGGTGGATTGGTTTGACTGGTGATGGTTATTAAAGAGGGCACATTCTGCATGGAGCACTGTGTGTTAGGAACAAACAATGAATCATGGGACAGTACACCAAAACAAATGATGTAGTACATGGTGATTAACAAAGCAATAAAAAACAAAGACTGTAATAAGAGATGAAGAAGGACACTATATCCTACTTAAAGGGTCTATCCAACAAGAAGATCTCACAATTGTAAATATCTATGCCCCGAACATGGGAGCATCCAATTATATAAGGCAATTAAGAAGAAAAGCAAAGAAACACATTGACCACCATACAATCATAGTGGGGGACTTTAACACCCCCCTGACTGAAATGCCCAGATCATCTAAGCAAAAGATCAACAAGGAAATAAAGACTTTAAATGACACACTGGACCAAATGGACTTCACAGACATATTCAGAACGTTCCATCCCAATGCAACGGAATACACATTCTTCTCTAGTGCCCATGGAACATTCTCCAGAATGGATCACATCCTAGGTCACAAATCAGGTCTCAACCGGTACCCAAAGATTGGGATCATTCCCTGCACATTTTCAGACCACAATGCTTTGAAACTAGAACTCAATCACAAGAGGAAAGTGGGAAAGAACTCAAATACATGGAGGCTAAAGAGCATCCTACGAAAGAATGAATGGGTCAACCAGGAAATTAAAGAAGAATTTAAAAAGTTCATGGAAACCAATGAAAATGAAAACTCAACTGTCCAAAATCTTTGGGATACAGCCAAGGCAGTCCTGCGAGGAAAGTATATAGCAATACAAGCCTTTCTCAAGAAACAAGAAAGGTCTCAAATACACACCCAACCCTACACCTAAAGGAGCTGGAGAAAGAACGGCAAATAAAGCCTAAACCCAGCAGGAGAAGAGAAATCATGCAGTTCAGAGCAGAAATCATTGAAATAGAACCCAGAAGAACAGTAGAAGTGATCAACGGAACTAGGAGCTGGTACTTTGAAAGAATTCACAAGATTGATACACCCCTGTCCAGGCTGATCAAAAAGAAAAGAGAAATGACCCAAATCAACAAAATCATGAATGAAAGAGGAGAGATCACAAACAACACCAAAGAAATACAAACAATTATAAGAACGTAATCTGAGCAACCCTAGGGCAGCAAATTCCATAACCTGGAAGAAATGGGTGCATTCCTAGAGATGTGTCAACTAACAAAACTGACCCAGGAAGAAATAGAAAACATGAACAGTCCTATAACCACGAAGGCAATTGAAGTAGTCATCAAAAACCTCCCAAGAAACCAAAGCCCAGGGCCAGATGGTTTCCCAGGGGAATTCTATCAGACATTTAAAGAAGAATTAATACCTATTCTCCTGAAACTGTTCCAAACAATAGAAATGGAAGGAAAACTTCCAAACTCATTTATGAGGCCACCATTACCTTGATTCCAAAACCAGACAAAGATCCCATCAAAAAGGAGAATTAGAGACCAATATCCTTGATGAACATCGATGCAAAAATTCTCACCAAAACTCTAGCCAAGAGGACACAACAGTACATGAAAAGGAGTCTTCACCATGACCAAGTGGGATTTATCCCTGGGCTGCAAGGCTGGTTCAACATCCGCAAATCAGTCAACGTGATCAAATACATTAACAAAAGAAAGAACGAGAATCATATGATCCTCTCAATAGATGCAGAAAAAGCATTGGACAAAGTACAGCACCCTTTCTGGATCAAAACTCTTCAGAGTATAGGGACAGCGGGTACATACCTCAATATCATAAAAGCCATCTACGAAAACCCTACAGCGAATATCATTCTCAATGGGGAAAAGCTGAGATCTTTTCCCCTAAGGTCAGGAACGCGGCAGGGATAGCCAATCTCACCACTGCTATTCAACATAGTATTAGAAGTCCTAGCCACAGCAATCAGACAACAAAAAGTAATCCAAGGCATCCAAATCGGCAGAGAGGAAGTCAAACTCTCACTCTTTGCAGATGATATGATACTTTATGTGGAAAACCCAAAAGACTCCACCCCAAAACTGCTAGAACTCACACAGCAATTCCGTCAAGTAGCAGGCTATAAAATCAATGCACAGGAATCAGTGGCATTCCTATACACCAACAACAAGACAGAAGAGAGACAAATCAAGGAGTCGATCCCATTCACAACTGCACCCAAAACCAGAAGAGACCTAGGAATATATTCATCCCAAGAGGCAAAGGATCTGTACCCAGAAAACTACAAAATACGCAGGAAAGAAATTGAAGAAGACACAAAGAAACGGAAAAACTTTCCATGCTCATGGATTGGGAGAACCAACATTGTGAAGAGGTCAATGCTACCTAGAGCAATCTACACATGCAATGCAATCCCCATCAAAATACCATCCACTTTTTTCCAGGAAATGGAACAAATACTCCTAAAATTTGAATGGAACCAGAAGAGACCCCGAATAGCCAGAGGAATATTGAGAAAGAAAAGCAAAGCTGGCGGCATCACAATTCTGGACTTCCAGCTCTATGACAAAGCTGTCATCATCAAGACAGTATGGTACTGGCACAAAAACAGACACATGGATCCATGGAACAGAATCGAGAGCCCAGAAATGGACCCTCAACTCTATGGTCAACTTATCTTTGACAGAGCAGGAAGGAATGTCCAATGGCAAAAAGAGAGTCTCTTCAACAACTGGTGTTGGGAGAATTGGACAGCCCCATGCAGAAGAATGACACTGGACCATTTCCTGACACCACACACAGAAGTAGACGCCAAATGGTTGAAAGACCTCAATGTGAGACAGGAGTCCATCAAAATCCTAAAGGAGAACACAGGTAGCAAGCTCTTCGACCTCAGCCGCAGCAACTTCTTCCTAGAAACATCACCAAAGGCACGGGAAGCCAGGGCAAAAATGAACTATTGGGATTTCATCAAGATAAAAAGCTTTGGCACAGCAAAAGAAACAGTCCACAAAACCAAAAGACAACCGACAGAATGGGAGAAATTATTTGCAAATGACCTATCAGATAAAGGGCTACTATCCAATATGTATAAAAACTTATCAAACTCAACACCCAAAGAACAAATAATCCAATCAAGAAATAGGCAGAAGACATGAACAGACATTTTTCCAAAGAAGACATCCAAATGGCCCACAGGCACATGAAAAAGTGCTCAACACGGCTCGGCATCAGGGAAATCCAAATCAAAACCTCAATGAGATACCACCTCACACCCGTCAGAATGGCTCAAATGAACAAGTCAGGGAACGACAGAGGTTGGCGGGGATGTGGAGAAAGGGGAACCCTCCTACACTGGTGGTGGGAATGCAAGCTGGTGCAACCCCTCTGGAAAAGTGTATGGAGGTTCCTCAAACAGTTATAATTAGAGCTACCATTCGATCCAGCAATTGCACTCCTGGGTATTTACCCCAAAGATACAAATGTAGGGACCCGAAGCGGTACGTGCACCCCATTGTTTATAGCAGCAATATCCACAATAGCCAAACGGTGGAAAGAGCCAAGATGTCCATCGACAGATGAATGGATAAAGAAGAGGTGGTATATATATACACAATGGACTATTACGCAGCCATCAAAAGGAATGAGGTGTTGCCATGGACAACGACGTGGATGGAACTGGAGGGTCCGACGATTAGTGAAATAAGTCAATCAGAGAAAGACATGTATCATATGACCTCACTGATATGAGGGATTCTTAATCTCAGGAACAGAGTGAGGCTTGCTGGAGTGGTCGGGGGGGGGATGGGGTGGCTGGGTGATAGACTTTGGGGAGGGTATGAGCTACGGTGAGCGCTGTGAATTGTGTAAGACTGTTGAATCACAGATCTGTACTTCTGAAACAAATAACGCAACATATTTTAAGAATAAAGGAAAACAAGGAGACAGCAGGAGAGGAAGAATGAAGGGGAGTTAGTGAGAGGGGGAGACGGACCAGGAGAGATGATGGATTCTGAAAAATAATCCGAGGTTTCTAGAGGGGAGGTGGGTCGGTGGATTGGTTTGACTGGTGATGGTTATTAAAGAGGGCACATTCTGCATGGAGCACTGTGTGTTAGGAACAAACAATGAATCATGGGACAGTACACCAAAACAAATGATGTAGTACATGGTGATTAACAAAGCAATAAAAAACAAAGACTGTAATAAGAGATGAAGAAGGACACTATATCCTACTTAAAGGGTCTATCCAACAAGAAGATCTCACAATTGTAAATATCTATGCCCCGAACATGGGAGCATCCAATTATATAAGGCAATTAAGAAGAAAAGCAAAGAAACACATTGACCACCATACAATCATAGTGGGGGACTTTATCACCCCCCTGACTGAAATGCCCAGATCATCTAAGCAAAAGATCAACAAGGAAATAAAGACTTTAAATGACACACTGGACCAAATGGACTTCACAGACATATTCAGAACGTTCCATCCCAATGCAACGGAATACACATTCTTCTCTAGTGCCCATGGAACATTCTCCAGAATGGATCACATCCTAGGTCACAAATCAGGTCTCAACCGGTACCCAAAGATTGGGATCATTCCCTGCACATTTTCAGACCACAATGCTTTGAAACTAGAACTCAATCACAAGAGGAAAGTGGGAAAGAACTCAAATACATGGAGGCTAAAGAGCATCCTACGAAAGAATGAATGGGTCAACCAGGAAATTAAAGAAGAATTTAAAAAGTTCATGGAAACCAATGAAAATGAAAACTCAACTGTCCAAAATCTTTGGGATACAGCCAAGGCAGTCCTGCGAGGAAAGTATATAGCAATACAAGCCTTTCTCAAGAAACAAGAAAGGTCTCAAATACACACCCAACCCTACACCTAAAGGAGCTGGAGAAAGAACGGCAAATAAAGCCTAAACCCAGCAGGAGAAGAGAAATCATGCAGTTCAGAGCAGAAATCATTGAAATAGAACCCAGAAGAACAGTAGAAGTGATCAACGGAACTAGGAGCTGGTACTTTGAAAGAATTCACAAGATTGATACACCCCTGTCCAGGCTGATCAAAAAGAAAAGAGAAATGACCCAAATCAACAAAATCATGAATGAAAGAGGAGAGATCACAAACAACACCAAAGAAATACAAACAATTATAAGAACGTAATCTGAGCAACCCTAGGGCAGCAAATTCCATAACCTGGAAGAAATGGGTGCATTCCTAGAGATGTGTCAACTAACAAAACTGACCCAGGAAGAAATAGAAAACATGAACAGTCCTATAACCACGAAGGCAATTGAAGTAGTCATCAAAAACCTCCCAAGAAACCAAAGCCCAGGGCCAGATGGTTTCCCAGGGGAATTCTATCAGACATTTAAAGAAGAATTAATACCTATTCTCCTGAAACTGTTCCAAACAATAGAAATGGAAGGAAAACTTCCAAACTCATTTATGAGGCCACCATTACCTTGATTCCAAAACCAGACAAAGATCCCATCAAAAAGGAGAATTAGAGACCAATATCCTTGATGAACATCGATGCAAAAATTCTCACCAAAACTCTAGCCAAGAGGACACAACAGTACATGAAAAGGAGTCTTCACCATGACCAAGTGGGATTTATCCCTGGGCTGCAAGGCTGGTTCAACATCCGCAAATCAGTCAACGTGATCAAATACATTAACAAAAGAAAGAACGAGAATCATATGATCCTCTCAATAGATGCAGAAAAAGCATTGGACAAAGTACAGCACCCTTTCTGGATCAAAACTCTTCAGAGTATAGGGACAGCGGGTACATACCTCAATATCATAAAAGCCATCTACGAAAACCCTACAGCGAATATCATTCTCAATGGGGAAAAGCTGAGATCTTTTCCCCTAAGGTCAGGAACGCGGCAGGGATAGCCAATCTCACCACTGCTATTCAACATAGTATTAGAAGTCCTAGCCACAGCAATCAGACAACAAAAAGTAATCCAAGGCATCCAAATCGGCAGAGAGGAAGTCAAACTCTCACTCTTTGCAGATGATATGATACTTTATGTGGAAAACCCAAAAGACTCCACCCCAAAACTGCTAGAACTCACACAGCAATTCCGTCAAGTAGCAGGCTATAAAATCAATGCACAGGAATCAGTGGCATTCCTATACACCAACAACAAGACAGAAGAGAGACAAATCAAGGAGTCGATCCCATTCACAACTGCACCCAAAACCAGAAGAGACCTAGGAATATATTCATCCCAAGAGGCAAAGGATCTGTACCCAGAAAACTACAAAATACGCAGGAAAGAAATTGAAGAAGACACAAAGAAACGGAAAAACTTTCCATGCTCATGGATTGGGAGAACCAACATTGTGAAGAGGTCAATGCTACCTAGAGCAATCTACACATGCAATGCAATCCCCATCAAAATACCATCCACTTTTTTCCAGGAAATGGAACAAATACTCCTAAAATTTGAATGGAACCAGAAGAGACCCCGAATAGCCAGAGGAATATTGAGAAAGAAAAGCAAAGCTGGCGGCATCACAATTCTGGACTTCCAGCTCTATGACAAAGCTGTCATCATCAAGACAGTATGGTACTGGCACAAAAACAGACACATGGATCCATGGAACAGAATCGAGAGCCCAGAAATGGACCCTCAACTCTATGGTCAACTTATCTTTGACAGAGCAGGAAGGAATGTCCAATGGCAAAAAGAGAGTCTCTTCAACAACTGGTGTTGGGAGAATTGGACAGCCCCATGCAGAAGAATGACACTGGACCATTTCCTGACACCACACACAGAAGTAGACGCCAAATGGTTGAAAGACCTCAATGTGAGACAGGAGTCCATCAAAATCCTAAAGGAGAACACAGGTAGCAAGCTCTTCGACCTCAGCCGCAGCAACTTCTTCCTAGAAACATCACCAAAGGCACGGGAAGCCAGGGCAAAAATGAACTATTGGGATTTCATCAAGATAAAAAGCTTTGGCACAGCAAAAGAAACAGTCCACAAAACCAAAAGACAACCGACAGAATGGGAGAAATTATTTGCAAATGACCTATCAGATAAAGGGCTACTATCCAATATGTATAAAAACTTATCAAACTCAACACCCAAAGAACAAATAATCCAATCAAGAAATAGGCAGAAGACATGAACAGACATTTTTCCAAAGAAGACATCCAAATGGCCCACAGGCACATGAAAAAGTGCTCAACACGGCTCGGCATCAGGGAAATCCAAATCAAAACCTCAATGAGATACCACCTCACACCCGTCAGAATGGCTCAAATGAACAAGTCAGGGAACGACAGAGGTTGGCGGGGATGTGGAGAAAGGGGAACCCTCCTACACTGGTGGTGGGAATGCAAGCTGGTGCAACCCCTCTGGAAAAGTGTATGGAGGTTCCTCAAACAGTTATAATTAGAGCTACCATTCGATCCAGCAATTGCACTCCTGGGTATTTACCCCAAAGATACAAATGTAGGGACCCGAAGCGGTACGTGCACCCCATTGTTTATAGCAGCAATATCCATAATAGCCAAACGGTGGAAAGAGCCAAGATGTCCATCGAGAGATGAATGGATAAAGAAGAGGTGGTATATATATACACAATGGACTATTACGCAGCCATCAAAAGGAATGAGGTGTTGCCATGGACAACGACGTGGATGGAACTGGAGGGTCCGACGATTAGTGAAATAAGTCAATCAGAGAAAGACATGTATCATATGACCTCACTGATATGAGGGATTCTTAATCTCAGGAACAGAGTGAGGCTTGCTGGAGTGGTCGGGGGGGGGATGGGGTGGCTGGGTGATAGACTTTGGGGAGGGTATGAGCTACGGTGAGCGCTGTGAATTGTGTAAGACTGTTGAATCACAGATCTGTACTTCTGAAACAAATAACGCAAAATATTTTAAGAATAAAGGAAAACAAGGAGACAGCAGGAGAGGAAGAATGAAGGGGAGTTAGTGAGAGGGGGAGACGGACCAGGAGAGATGATGGATTCTGAAAAATAATCCGAGGTTTCTAGAGGGGAGGTGGGTCGGTGGATTGGTTTGACTGGTGATGGTTATTAAAGAGGGCACATTCTGCATGGAGCACTGTGTGTTAGGAACAAACAATGAATCATGGGACAGTACACCAAAACAAATGATGTAGTACATGGTGATTAACAAAGCAATAAAAAACAAAGACTGTAATAAGAGATGAAGAAGGACACTATATCCTACTTAAAGGGTCTATCCAACAAGAAGATCTCACAATTGTAAATATCTATGCCCCGAACATGGGAGCATCCAATTATATAAGGCAATTAAGAAGAAAAGCAAAGAAACACATTGACCACCATACAATCATAGTGGGGGACTTTAACACCCCCCTGACTGAAATGGCCAGATCATCTAAGCAAAAGATCAACAAGGAAATAAAGACTTTAAATGACACACTGGACAAAATGGACTTCACAGACATATTCAGAACGTTCCATCCCAATGCAACGGAATACACATTCTTCTCTAGTGCCCATGGAACATTCTCCAGAATGGATCACATCCTAGGTCACAAATCAGGTCTCAACCGGTACCCAAAGATTGGGATCATTCCCTGCACATTTTCAGACCACAATGCTTTGAAACTAGAACTCAATCACAAGAGGAAAGTGGGAAAGAACTCAAATACATGGAGGCTAAAGAGCATCCTACGAAAGAATGAATGGGTCAACCAGGAAATTAAAGAAGAATTTAAAAAGTTCATGGAAACCAATGAAAATGAAAACTCAACTGTCCAAAATCTTTGGGATACAGCCAAGGCAGTCCTGCGAGGAAAGTATATAGCAATACAAGCCTTTCTCAAGAAACAAGAAAGGTCTCAAATGCACACCCAACCCTACACCTAAAGGAGCTGGAGAAAGAACGGCAAATAAAGCCTAAACCCAGCAGGAGAAGAGAAATCATGCAGTTCAGAGCAGAAATCATTGAAATAGAACCCAGAAGAACAGTAGAAGTGATCAACGGAACTAGGAGCTGGTACTTTGAAAGAATTCACAAGATTGATACACCCCTGTCCAGGCTGATCAAAAAGAAAAGAGAAATGACCCAAATCAACAAAATCATGAATGAAAGAGGAGAGATCACAAACAACACCAAAGAAATACAAACAATTATAAGAACGTAATCTGAGCAACCCTAGGGCAGCAAATTCCATAACCTGGAAGAAATGGGTGCATTCCTAGAGATGTGTCAACTAACAAAACTGACCCAGGAAGAAATAGAAAACATGAACAGTCCTATAACCACGAAGGCAATTGAAGTAGTCATCAAAAACCTCCCAAGAAACCAAAGCCCAGGGCCAGATGGTTTCCCAGGGGAATTCTATCAGACATTTAAAGAAGAATTAATACCTATTCTCCTGAAACTGTTCCAAACAATAGAAATGGAAGGAAAACTTCCAAACTCATTTATGAGGCCACCATTACCTTGATTCCAAAACCAGACAAAGATCCCATCAAAAAGGAGAATTAGAGACCAATATCCTTGATGAACATCGATGCAAAAATTCTCACCAAAACTCTAGCCAAGAGGACACAACAGTACATGAAAAGGAGTCTTCACCATGACCAAGTGGGATTTATCCCTGGGCTGCAAGGCTGGTTCAACATCCGCAAATCAGTCAACGTGATCAAATACATTAACAAAAGAAAGAACGAGAATCATATGATCCTCTCAATAGATGCAGAAAAAGCATTGGACAAAGTACAGCACCCTTTCTGGATCAAAACTCTTCAGAGTATAGGGACAGCGGGTACATACCTCAATATCATAAAAGCCATCTACGAAAACCCTACAGCGAATATCATTCTCAATGGGGAAAAGCTGAGATCTTTTCCCCTAAGGTCAGGAACGCGGCAGGGATAGCCAATCTCACCACTGCTATTCAACATAGTATTAGAAGTCCTAGCCACAGCAATCAGACAACAAAAAGTAATCCAAGGCATCCAAATCGGCAGAGAGGAAGTCAAACTCTCACTCTTTGCAGATGATATGATACTTTATGTGGAAAACCCAAAAGACTCCACCCCAAAACTGCTAGAACTCACACAGCAATTCCGTCAAGTAGCAGGCTATAAAATCAATGCACAGGAATCAGTGGCATTCCTATACACCAACAACAAGACAGAAGAGAGACAAATCAAGGAGTCGATCCCATTCACAACTGCACCCAAAACCAGAAGAGACCTAGGAATATATTCATCCCAAGAGGCAAAGGATCTGTACCCAGAAAACTACAAAATACGCAGGAAAGAAATTGAAGAAGACACAAAGAAACGGAAAAACTTTCCATGCTCATGGATTGGGAGAACCAACATTGTGAAGAGGTCAATGCTACCTAGAGCAATCTACACATGCAAAGCAATCCCCATCAAAATACCATCCACTTTTTTCCAGGAAATGGAACAAATACTCCTAAAATTTGAATGGAACCAGAAGAGACCCCGAATAGCCAGAGGAATATTGAGAAAGAAAAGCAAAGCTGGCGGCATCACAATTCTGGACTTCCAGCTCTATGACAAAGCTGTCATCATCAAGACAGTATGGTACTGGCACAAAAACAGACACATGGATCCATGGAACAGAATCGAGAGCCCAGAAATGGACCCTCAACTCTATGGTCAACTTATCTTTGACAGAGCAGGAAGGAATGTCCAATGGCAAAAAGAGAGTCTCTTCAACAACTGGTGTTGGGAGAATTGGACAGCCCCATGCAGAAGAATGACACTGGACCATTTCCTGACACCACACACAGAAGTAGACGCCAAATGGTTGAAAGACCTCAATGTGAGACAGGAGTCCATCAAAATCCTAAAGGAGAACACAGGTAGCAAGCTCTTCGACCTCAGCCGCAGCAACTTCTTCCTAGAAACATCACCAAAGGCACGGGAAGCCAGGGCAAAAATGAACTATTGGGATTTCATCAAGATAAAAAGCTTTGGCACAGCAAAAGAAACAGTCCACAAAACCAAAAGACAACCGACAGAATGGGAGAAATTATTTGCAAATGACCTATCAGATAAAGGGCTACTACCCAATATGTATAAAAACTTATCAAACTCAACACCCAAAGAACAAATAATCCAATCAAGAAATAGGCAGAAGACATGAACAGACATTTTTCCAAAGAAGACATCCAAATGGCCCACAGGCACATGAAAAAGTGCTCAACACGGCTTGGCATCAGAGAAATCCAAATGAAAACCTCAATGAGATACCACCTCACACCCGTCAGAATGGCTCAAATGAACAAGTCAGGGAACGACAGAGTTTGGCGGGGATGTGGAGATAGGGGAACCCGCCGACACTGGTGGTGGGAATGCAAGCTGCTGCAACCCCTCTGGAAAACAGTATGGAGGTTCCTCACACAGTTGAAATTAGAGCTACCATTCGATCCAACATTTGCACTCCTGGGTATTTACCCCAAAGATACAAATGTAGGGACCCGAAGCGGTACGTGCACCCCATTGTTTATAGCAGCAATGTCCACAATAGCCAAACTGTGGAAACAGCCAAGATGTCCATCGACAGATGAATGGATAAAGAAGAGGTGGTATATATATACACAATGGACTATTACGCAGCCATCAAAAGGAATGAGATGTTGCCATGGACAACGACGTGGATGGAACTGGAGGGTCCGACGATTAGTGAAATAAGTCAATCAGAGAAAGACATGTATCATATGACCCCACTGATATGAGGGATTCTTAATCTCAGGAACAGAGTGAGGCTTGCTGGAGTGGTCGGGGGTGGGAGGGATGGGGTGGCTGGGTGATAGACATTGGGGAGGGTATGAGCTACGGTGAGCGCTGTGAATTGTGTAAGACTGTTGAATCACAGATCTGTACTTCTGAAACAACGCAACATATTTTAAGAATAAAGGAAAAGAAGGAGACAGCAGGAGTGGAAGAATGAAGGGGAGTTAGTGAGAGGATGAGACGGACCAGGAGAGATGATGGGTTCTGAAAAAAAATCTGAGGTTTCTAGAGGGGAGGTGGGTCGGGGGATTGGTTAGCCTGGTGGTGGGTATTAAAGAGGGCACATTCTCCATGGAGCACTGTGTGTTAGGAACAAACAATGAATCATGTGACACTACACCAAAACAAATGATGTACTCCATGGTGATTAACAAAGCAATAAAAAACAAAGACTGTAATAAGAGATGAAGAAGGACACTATATCCTACTTAAAGGGTCTATCCAACAAGAAGATCTCACAATTGTAAATATCTATGCCCCGAACATGGGAGCATCCAATTATATAAGGCAATTAAGAAGAAAAGCAAAGAAACACATTGACCACCATACAATCATAGTGGGGGACTTTAACACCCCCCTGACTGAAATGGCCAGATCATCTAAGCAAAAGATCAACAAGGAAATAAAGACTTTAAATGACACACTGGACAAAATGGACTTCACAGACATATTCAGAACGTTCCATCCCAATGCAACGGAATACACATTCTTCTCTAGTGCCCATGGAACATTCTCCAGAATGGATCACATCCTAGGTCACAAATCAGGTCTCAACCGGTACCCAAAGATTGGGATCATTCCCTGCACATTTTCAGACCACAATGCTTTGAAACTAGAACTCAATCACAAGAGGAAAGTGGGAAAGAACTCAAATACATGGAGGCTAAAGAGCATCCTACGAAAGAATGAATGGGTCAACCAGGAAATTAAAGAAGAATTTAAAAAGTTCATGGAAACCAATGAAAATGAAAACTCAACTGTCCAAAATCTTTGGGATACAGCCAAGGCAGTCCTGCGAGGAAAGTATATAGCAATACAAGCCTTTCTCAAGAAACAAGAAAGGTCTCAAATACACACCCAACCCTACACCTAAAGGAGCTGGAGAAAGAACGGCAAATAAAGCCTAAACCCAGCAGGAGAAGAGAAATCATGCAGTTCAGAGCAGAAATCAATGAAATAGAACCCAGAAGAACAGTAGAAGTGATCAACGGAACTAGGAGCTGGTACTTTGAAAGAATTCACAAGATTGATACACCCCTGTCCAGGCTGATCAAAAAGAAAAGAGAAATGACCCAAATCAACAAAATCATGAATGAAAGAGGAGAGATCACAAACAACACCAAAGAAATACAAACAATTATAAGAACGTAATCTGAGCAACCCTAGGGCAGCAAATTCCATAACCTGGAAGAAATGGGTGCATTCCTAGAGATGTGTCAACTAACAAAACTGACCCAGGAAGAAATAGAAAACATGAACAGTCCTATAACCACGAAGGCAATTGAAGTAGTCATCAAAAACCTCCCAAGAAACCAAAGCCCAGGGCCAGATGGTTTCCCAGGGGAATTCTATCAGACATTTAAAGAAGAATTAATACCTATTCTCCTGAAACTGTTCCAAACAATAGAAATGGAAGGAAAACTTCCAAACTCATTTATGAGGCCACCATTACCTTGATTCCAAAACCAGACAAAGATCCCATCAAAAAGGAGAATTAGAGACCAATATCCTTGATGAACATCGATGCAAAAATTCTCACCAAAACTCTAGCCAAGAGGACACAACAGTACATGAAAAGGAGTCTTCACCATGACCAAGTGGGATTTATCCCTGGGCTGCAAGGCTGGTTCAACATCCGCAAATCAGTCAACGTGATCAAATACATTAACAAAAGAAAGAACGAGAATCATATGATCCTCTCAATAGATGCAGAAAAAGCATTGGACAAAGTACAGCACCCTTTCTGGATCAAAACTCTTCAGAGTATAGGGACAGCGGGTACATACCTCAATATCATAAAAGCCATCTACGAAAACCCTACAGCGAATATCATTCTCAATGGGGAAAAGCTGAGATCTTTTCCCCTAAGGTCAGGAACGCGGCAGGGATAGCCAATCTCACCACTGCTATTCAACATAGTATTAGAAGTCCTAGCCACAGCAATCAGACAACAAAAAGTAATCCAAGGCATCCAAATCGGCAGAGAGGAAGTCAAACTCTCACTCTTTGCAGATGATATGATACTTTATGTGGAAAACCCAAAAGACTCCACCCCAAAACTGCTAGAACTCACACAGCAATTCCGTCAAGTAGCAGGCTATAAAATCAATGCACAGGAATCAGTGGCATTCCTATACACCAACAACAAGACAGAAGAGAGACAAATCAAGGAGTCGATCCCATTCACAACTGCACCCAAAACCAGAGGAGACCTAGGAATATATTCATCCCAAGAGGCAAAGGATCTGTACCCAGAAAACTACAAAATACGCAGGAAAGAAATTGAAGAAGACACAAAGAAACGGAAAAACTTTCCATGCTCATGGATTGGGAGAACCAACATTGTGAAGAGGTCAATGCTACCTAGAGCAATCTACACATGCAAAGCAATCCCCATCAAAATACCATCCACTTTTTTCCAGGAAATGGAACAAATACTCCTAAAATTTGAATGGAACCAGAAGAGACCCCGAATAGCCAGAGGAATATTGAGAAAGAAAAGCAAAGCTGGCGGCATCACAATTCTGGACTTCCAGCTCTATGACAAAGCTGTCATCATCAAGACAGTATGGTACTGGCACAAAAACAGACACATGGATCCATGGAACAGAATCGAGAGCCCAGAAATGGACCCTCAACTCTATGGTCAACTTATCTTTGACAGAGCAGGAAGGAATGTCCAATGGCAAAAAGAGAGTCTCTTCAACAACTGGTGTTGGGAGAATTGGACAGCCCCATGCAGAAGAATGACACTGGACCATTTCCTGACACCACACACAGAAGTAGACGCCAAATGGTTGAAAGACCTCAATGTGAGACAGGAGTCCATCAAAATCCTAAAGGAGAACACAGGTAGCAAGCTCTTCGACCTCAGCCGCAGCAACTTCTTCCTAGAAACATCACCAAAGGCACGGGAAGCCAGGGCAAAAATGAACTATTGGGATTTCATCAAGATAAAAAGCTTTGGCACAGCAAAAGAAACAGTCCACAAAACCAAAAGACAACCGACAGAATGGGAGAAATTATTTGCAAATGACCTATCAGATAAAGGGCTACTATCCAATATGTATAAAAACTTATCAAACTCAACACCCAAAGAACAAATAATCCAATCAAGAAATAGGCAGAAGACATGAACAGACATTTTTCCAAAGAAGACATCCAAATGGCCCACAGGCACATGAAAAAGTGCTCAACACGGCTCGGCATCAGGGAAATCCAAATCAAAACCTCAATGAGATACCACCTCACACCCGTCAGAATGGCTCAAATGAACAAGTCAGGGAACGACAGAGGTTGGCGGGGATGTGGAGAAAGGGGAACCCTCCTACACTGGTGGTGGGAATGCAAGCTGGTGCAACCCCTCTGGAAAAGTGTATGGAGGTTCCTCAAACAGTTATAATTAGAGCTACCATTCGATCCAGCAATTGCACTCCTGGGTATTTACCCCAAAGATACAAATGTAGGGACCCGAAGCGGTACGTGCACCCCATTGTTTATAGCAGCAATATCCACAATAGCCAAACGGTGGAAAGAGCCAAGATGTCCATCGACAGATGAATGGATAAAGAAGAGGTGGTATATATATACACAATGGACTATTACGCAGCCATCAAAAGGAATGAGGTGTTGCCATGGACAACGACGTGGATGGAACTGGAGGGTCCGACGATTAGTGAAATAAGTCAATCAGAGAAAGACATGTATCATATGACCTCACTGATATGAGGGATTCTTAATCTCAGGAACAGAGTGAGGCTTGCTGGAGTGGTCGGGGGGGGGATGGGGTGGCTGGGTGATAGACTTTGGGGAGGGTATGAGCTACGGTGAGCGCTGTGAATTGTGTAAGACTGTTGAATCACAGATCTGTACTTCTGAAAAAAATAACGCAACATATTTTAAGAATAAAGGAAAACAAGGAGACAGCAGGAGAGGAAGAATGAAGGGGAGTTAGTGAGAGGGGGAGACGGACCAGGAGAGATGATGGATTCTGAAAAATAATCCGAGGTTTCTAGAGGGGAGGTGGGTCGGTGGATTGGTTTGACTGGTGATGGTTATTAAAGAGGGCACATTCTGCATGGAGCACTGTGTGTTAGGAACAAACAATGAATCATGGGACAGTACACCAAAACAAATGATGTAGTACATGGTGATTAACAAAGCAATAAAAAACAAAGACTGTAATAAGAGATGAAGAAGGACACTATATCCTACTTAAAGGGTCTATCCAACAAGAAGATCTCACAATTGTAAATATCTATGCCCCGAACATGGGAGCATCCAATTATATAAGGCAATTAAGAAGAAAAGCAAAGAAACACATTGACCACCATACAATCATAGTGGGGGACTTTAACACCCCCCTGACTGAAATGCCCAGATCATCTAAGCAAAAGATCAACAAGGAAATAAAGACTTTAAATGACACACTGGACCAAATGGACTTCACAGACATATTCAGAACGTTCCATCCCAATGCAACGGAATACACATTCTTCTCTAGTGCCCATGGAACATTCTCCAGAATGGATCACATCCTAGGTCACAAATCAGGTCTCAACCGGTACCCAAAGATTGGGATCATTCCCTGCACATTTTCAGACCACAATGCTTTGAAACTAGAACTCAATCACAAGAGGAAAGTGGGAAAGAACTCAAATACATGGAGGCTAAAGAGCATCCTACGAAAGAATGAATGGGTCAACCAGGAAATTAAAGAAGAATTTAAAAAGTTCATGGAAACCAATGAAAATGAAAACTCAACTGTCCAAAATCTTTGGGATACAGCCAAGGCAGTCCTGCGAGGAAAGTATATAGCAATACAAGCCTTTCTCAAGAAACAAGAAAGGTCTCAAATACACACCCAACCCTACACCTAAAGGAGCTGGAGAAAGAACGGCAAATAAAGCCTAAACCCAGCAGGAGAAGAGAAATCATGCAGTTCAGAGCAGAAATCATTGAAATAGAACCCAGAAGAACAGTAGAAGTGATCAACGGAACTAGGAGCTGGTACTTTGAAAGAATTCACAAGATTGATACACCCCTGTCCAGGCTGATCAAAAAGAAAAGAGAAATGACCCAAATCAACAAAATCATGAATGAAAGAGGAGAGATCACAAACAACACCAAAGAAATACAAACAATTATAAGAACGTAATCTGAGCAACCCTAGGGCAGCAAATTCCATAACCTGGAAGAAATGGGTGCATTCCTAGAGATGTGTCAACTAACAAAACTGACCCAGGAAGAAATAGAAAACATGAACAGTCCTATAACCACGAAGGCAATTGAAGTAGTCATCAAAAACCTCCCAAGAAACCAAAGCCCAGGGCCAGATGGTTTCCCAGGGGAATTCTATCAGACATTTAAAGAAGAATTAATACCTATTCTCCTGAAACTGTTCCAAACAATAGAAATGGAAGGAAAACTTCCAAACTCATTTATGAGGCCACCATTACCTTGATTCCAAAACCAGACAAAGATCCCATCAAAAAGGAGAATTAGAGACCAATATCCTTGATGAACATCGATGCAAAAATTCTCACCAAAACTCTAGCCAAGAGGACACAACAGTACATGAAAAGGAGTCTTCACCATGACCAAGTGGGATTTATCCCTGGGCTGCAAGGCTGGTTCAACATCCGCAAATCAGTCAACGTGATCAAATACATTAACAAAAGAAAGAACGAGAATCATATGATCCTCTCAATAGATGCAGAAAAAGCATTGGACAAAGTACAGCACCCTTTCTGGATCAAAACTCTTCAGAGTATAGGGACAGCGGGTACATACCTCAATATCATAAAAGCCATCTACGAAAACCCTACAGCGAATATCATTCTCAATGGGGAAAAGCTGAGATCTTTTCCCCTAAGGTCAGGAACGCGGCAGGGATAGCCAATCTCACCACTGCTATTCAACATAGTATTAGAAGTCCTAGCCACAGCAATCAGACAACAAAAAGTAATCCAAGGCATCCAAATCGGCAGAGAGGAAGTCAAACTCTCACTCTTTGCAGATGATATGATACTTTATGTGGAAAACCCAAAAGACTCCACCCCAAAACTGCTAGAACTCACACAGCAATTCCGTCAAGTAGCAGGCTATAAAATCAATGCACAGGAATCAGTGGCATTCCTATACACCAACAACAAGACAGAAGAGAGACAAATCAAGGAGTCGATCCCATTCACAACTGCACCCAAAACCAGAAGAGACCTAGGAATATATTCATCCCAAGAGGCAAAGGATCTGTACCCAGAAAACTACAAAATACGCAGGAAAGAAATTGAAGAAGACACAAAGAAACGGAAAAACTTTCCATGCTCATGGATTGGGAGAACCAACATTGTGAAGAGGTCAATGCTACCTAGAGCAATCTACACATGCAATGCAATCCCCATCAAAATACCATCCACTTTTTTCCAGGAAATGGAACAAATACTCCTAAAATTTGAATGGAACCAGAAGAGACCCCGAATAGCCAGAGGAATATTGAGAAAGAAAAGCAAAGCTGGCGGCATCACAATTCTGGACTTCCAGCTCTATGACAAAGCTGTCATCATCAAGACAGTATGGTACTGGCACAAAAACAGACACATGGATCCATGGAACAGAATCGAGAGCCCAGAAATGGACCCTCAACTCTATGGTCAACTTATCTTTGACAGAGCAGGAAGGAATGTCCAATGGCAAAAAGAGAGTCTCTTCAACAACTGGTGTTGGGAGAATTGGACAGCCCCATGCAGAAGAATGACACTGGACCATTTCCTGACACCACACACAGAAGTAGACGCCAAATGGTTGAAAGACCTCAATGTGAGACAGGAGTCCATCAAAATCCTAAAGGAGAACACAGGTAGCAAGCTCTTCGACCTCAGCCGCAGCAACTTCTTCCTAGAAACATCACCAAAGGCACGGGAAGCCAGGGCAAAAATGAACTATTGGGATTTCATCAAGATAAAAAGCTTTGGCACAGCAAAAGAAACAGTCCACAAAACCAAAAGACAACCGACAGAATGGGAGAAATTATTTGCAAATGACCTATCAGATAAAGGGCTACTATCCAATATGTATAAAAACTTATCAAACTCAACACCCAAAGAACAAATAATCCAATCAAGAAATAGGCAGAAGACATGAACAGACATTTTTCCAAAGAAGACATCCAAATGGCCCACAGGCACATGAAAAAGTGCTCAACACGGCTCGGCATCAGGGAAATCCAAATCAAAACCTCAATGAGATACCACCTCACACCCGTCAGAATGGCTCAAATGAACAAGTCAGGGAACGACAGAGGTTGGCGGGGATGTGGAGAAAGGGGAACCCTCCTACACTGGTGGTGGGAATGCAAGCTGGTGCAACCCCTCTGGAAAAGTGTATGGAGGTTCCTCAAACAGTTATAATTAGAGCTACCATTCGATCCAGCAATTGCACTCCTGGGTATTTACCCCAAAGATACAAATGTAGGGACCCGAAGCGGTACGTGCACCCCATTGTTTATAGCAGCAATATCCACAATAGCCAAACGGTGGAAAGAGCCAAGATGTCCATCGACAGATGAATGGATAAAGAAGAGGTGGTATATATATACACAATGGACTATTACGCAGCCATCAAAAGGAATGAGGTGTTGCCATGGACAACGACGTGGATGGAACTGGAGGGTCCGACGATTAGTGAAATAAGTCAATCAGAGAAAGACATGTATCATATGACCTCACTGATATGAGGGATTCTTAATCTCAGGAACAGAGTGAGGCTTGCTGGAGTGGTCGGGGGGGGGATGGGGTGGCTGGGTGATAGACTTTGGGGAGGGTATGAGCTACGGTGAGCGCTGTGAATTGTGTAAGACTGTTGAATCACAGATCTGTACTTCTGAAACAAATAACGCAACATATTTTAAGAATAAAGGAAAACAAGGAGACAGCAGGAGAGGAAGAATGAAGGGGAGTTAGTGAGAGGGGGAGACGGACCAGGAGAGATGATGGATTCTGAAAAATAATCCGAGGTTTCTAGAGGGGAGGTGGGTCGGTGGATTGGTTTGACTGGTGATGGTTATTAAAGAGGGCACATTCTGCATGGAGCACTGTGTGTTAGGAACAAACAATGAATCATGGGACAGTACACCAAAACAAATGATGTAGTACATGGTGATTAACAAAGCAATAAAAAACAAAGACTGTAATAAGAGATGAAGAAGGACACTATATCCTACTTAAAGGGTCTATCCAACAAGAAGATCTCACAATTGTAAATATCTATGCCCCGAACATGGGAGCATCCAATTATATAAGGCAATTAAGAAGAAAAGCAAAGAAACACATTGACCACCATACAATCATAGTGGGGGACTTTATCACCCCCCTGACTGAAATGCCCAGATCATCTAAGCAAAAGATCAACAAGGAAATAAAGACTTTAAATGACACACTGGACCAAATGGACTTCACAGACATATTCAGAACGTTCCATCCCAATGCAACGGAATACACATTCTTCTCTAGTGCCCATGGAACATTCTCCAGAATGGATCACATCCTAGGTCACAAATCAGGTCTCAACCGGTACCCAAAGATTGGGATCATTCCCTGCACATTTTCAGACCACAATGCTTTGAAACTAGAACTCAATCACAAGAGGAAAGTGGGAAAGAACTCAAATACATGGAGGCTAAAGAGCATCCTACGAAAGAATGAATGGGTCAACCAGGAAATTAAAGAAGAATTTAAAAAGTTCATGGAAACCAATGAAAATGAAAACTCAACTGTCCAAAATCTTTGGGATACAGCCAAGGCAGTCCTGCGAGGAAAGTATATAGCAATACAAGCCTTTCTCAAGAAACAAGAAAGGTCTCAAATACACACCCAACCCTACACCTAAAGGAGCTGGAGAAAGAACGGCAAATAAAGCCTAAACCCAGCAGGAGAAGAGAAATCATGCAGTTCAGAGCAGAAATCATTGAAATAGAACCCAGAAGAACAGTAGAAGTGATCAACGGAACTAGGAGCTGGTACTTTGAAAGAATTCACAAGATTGATACACCCCTGTCCAGGCTGATCAAAAAGAAAAGAGAAATGACCCAAATCAACAAAATCATGAATGAAAGAGGAGAGATCACAAACAACACCAAAGAAATACAAACAATTATAAGAACGTAATCTGAGCAACCCTAGGGCAGCAAATTCCATAACCTGGAAGAAATGGGTGCATTCCTAGAGATGTGTCAACTAACAAAACTGACCCAGGAAGAAATAGAAAACATGAACAGTCCTATAACCACGAAGGCAATTGAAGTAGTCATCAAAAACCTCCCAAGAAACCAAAGCCCAGGGCCAGATGGTTTCCCAGGGGAATTCTATCAGACATTTAAAGAAGAATTAATACCTATTCTCCTGAAACTGTTCCAAACAATAGAAATGGAAGGAAAACTTCCAAACTCATTTATGAGGCCACCATTACCTTGATTCCAAAACCAGACAAAGATCCCATCAAAAAGGAGAATTAGAGACCAATATCCTTGATGAACATCGATGCAAAAATTCTCACCAAAACTCTAGCCAAGAGGACACAACAGTACATGAAAAGGAGTCTTCACCATGACCAAGTGGGATTTATCCCTGGGCTGCAAGGCTGGTTCAACATCCGCAAATCAGTCAACGTGATCAAATACATTAACAAAAGAAAGAACGAGAATCATATGATCCTCTCAATAGATGCAGAAAAAGCATTGGACAAAGTACAGCACCCTTTCTGGATCAAAACTCTTCAGAGTATAGGGACAGCGGGTACATACCTCAATATCATAAAAGCCATCTACGAAAACCCTACAGCGAATATCATTCTCAATGGGGAAAAGCTGAGATCTTTTCCCCTAAGGTCAGGAACGCGGCAGGGATAGCCAATCTCACCACTGCTATTCAACATAGTATTAGAAGTCCTAGCCACAGCAATCAGACAACAAAAAGTAATCCAAGGCATCCAAATCGGCAGAGAGGAAGTCAAACTCTCACTCTTTGCAGATGATATGATACTTTATGTGGAAAACCCAAAAGACTCCACCCCAAAACTGCTAGAACTCACACAGCAATTCCGTCAAGTAGCAGGCTATAAAATCAATGCACAGGAATCAGTGGCATTCCTATACACCAACAACAAGACAGAAGAGAGACAAATCAAGGAGTCGATCCCATTCACAACTGCACCCAAAACCAGAAGAGACCTAGGAATATATTCATCCCAAGAGGCAAAGGATCTGTACCCAGAAAACTACAAAATACGCAGGAAAGAAATTGAAGAAGACACAAAGAAACGGAAAAACTTTCCATGCTCATGGATTGGGAGAACCAACATTGTGAAGAGGTCAATGCTACCTAGAGCAATCTACACATGCAATGCAATCCCCATCAAAATACCATCCACTTTTTTCCAGGAAATGGAACAAATACTCCTAAAATTTGAATGGAACCAGAAGAGACCCCGAATAGCCAGAGGAATATTGAGAAAGAAAAGCAAAGCTGGCGGCATCACAATTCTGGACTTCCAGCTCTATGACAAAGCTGTCATCATCAAGACAGTATGGTACTGGCACAAAAACAGACACATGGATCCATGGAACAGAATCGAGAGCCCAGAAATGGACCCTCAACTCTATGGTCAACTTATCTTTGACAGAGCAGGAAGGAATGTCCAATGGCAAAAAGAGAGTCTCTTCAACAACTGGTGTTGGGAGAATTGGACAGCCCCATGCAGAAGAATGACACTGGACCATTTCCTGACACCACACACAGAAGTAGACGCCAAATGGTTGAAAGACCTCAATGTGAGACAGGAGTCCATCAAAATCCTAAAGGAGAACACAGGTAGCAAGCTCTTCGACCTCAGCCGCAGCAACTTCTTCCTAGAAACATCACCAAAGGCACGGGAAGCCAGGGCAAAAATGAACTATTGGGATTTCATCAAGATAAAAAGCTTTGGCACAGCAAAAGAAACAGTCCACAAAACCAAAAGACAACCGACAGAATGGGAGAAATTATTTGCAAATGACCTATCAGATAAAGGGCTACTATCCAATATGTATAAAAACTTATCAAACTCAACACCCAAAGAACAAATAATCCAATCAAGAAATAGGCAGAAGACATGAACAGACATTTTTCCAAAGAAGACATCCAAATGGCCCACAGGCACATGAAAAAGTGCTCAACACGGCTCGGCATCAGGGAAATCCAAATCAAAACCTCAATGAGATACCACCTCACACCCGTCAGAATGGCTCAAATGAACAAGTCAGGGAACGACAGAGGTTGGCGGGGATGTGGAGAAAGGGGAACCCTCCTACACTGGTGGTGGGAATGCAAGCTGGTGCAACCCCTCTGGAAAAGTGTATGGAGGTTCCTCAAACAGTTATAATTAGAGCTACCATTCGATCCAGCAATTGCACTCCTGGGTATTTACCCCAAAGATACAAATGTAGGGACCCGAAGCGGTACGTGCACCCCATTGTTTATAGCAGCAATATCCATAATAGCCAAACGGTGGAAAGAGCCAAGATGTCCATCGAGAGATGAATGGATAAAGAAGAGGTGGTATATATATACACAATGGACTATTACGCAGCCATCAAAAGGAATGAGGTGTTGCCATGGACAACGACGTGGATGGAACTGGAGGGTCCGACGATTAGTGAAATAAGTCAATCAGAGAAAGACATGTATCATATGACCTCACTGATATGAGGGATTCTTAATCTCAGGAACAGAGTGAGGCTTGCTGGAGTGGTCGGGGGGGGGATGGGGTGGCTGGGTGATAGACTTTGGGGAGGGTATGAGCTACGGTGAGCGCTGTGAATTGTGTAAGACTGTTGAATCACAGATCTGTACTTCTGAAACAAATAACGCAAAATATTTTAAGAATAAAGGAAAACAAGGAGACAGCAGGAGAGGAAGAATGAAGGGGAGTTAGTGAGAGGGGGAGACGGACCAGGAGAGATGATGGATTCTGAAAAATAATCCGAGGTTTCTAGAGGGGAGGTGGGTCGGTGGATTGGTTTGACTGGTGATGGTTATTAAAGAGGGCACATTCTGCATGGAGCACTGTGTGTTAGGAACAAACAATGAATCATGGGACAGTACACCAAAACAAATGATGTAGTACATGGTGATTAACAAAGCAATAAAAAACAAAGACTGTAATAAGAGATGAAGAAGGACACTATATCCTACTTAAAGGGTCTATCCAACAAGAAGATCTCACAATTGTAAATATCTATGCCCCGAACATGGGAGCATCCAATTATATAAGGCAATTAAGAAGAAAAGCAAAGAAACACATTGACCACCATACAATCATAGTGGGGGACTTTAACACCCCCCTGACTGAAATGGCCAGATCATCTAAGCAAAAGATCAACAAGGAAATAAAGACTTTAAATGACACACTGGACAAAATGGACTTCACAGACATATTCAGAACGTTCCATCCCAATGCAACGGAATACACATTCTTCTCTAGTGCCCATGGAACATTCTCCAGAATGGATCACATCCTAGGTCACAAATCAGGTCTCAACCGGTACCCAAAGATTGGGATCATTCCCTGCACATTTTCAGACCACAATGCTTTGAAACTAGAACTCAATCACAAGAGGAAAGTGGGAAAGAACTCAAATACATGGAGGCTAAAGAGCATCCTACGAAAGAATGAATGGGTCAACCAGGAAATTAAAGAAGAATTTAAAAAGTTCATGGAAACCAATGAAAATGAAAACTCAACTGTCCAAAATCTTTGGGATACAGCCAAGGCAGTCCTGCGAGGAAAGTATATAGCAATACAAGCCTTTCTCAAGAAACAAGAAAGGTCTCAAATGCACACCCAACCCTACACCTAAAGGAGCTGGAGAAAGAACGGCAAATAAAGCCTAAACCCAGCAGGAGAAGAGAAATCATGCAGTTCAGAGCAGAAATCATTGAAATAGAACCCAGAAGAACAGTAGAAGTGATCAACGGAACTAGGAGCTGGTACTTTGAAAGAATTCACAAGATTGATACACCCCTGTCCAGGCTGATCAAAAAGAAAAGAGAAATGACCCAAATCAACAAAATCATGAATGAAAGAGGAGAGATCACAAACAACACCAAAGAAATACAAACAATTATAAGAACGTAATCTGAGCAACCCTAGGGCAGCAAATTCCATAACCTGGAAGAAATGGGTGCATTCCTAGAGATGTGTCAACTAACAAAACTGACCCAGGAAGAAATAGAAAACATGAACAGTCCTATAACCACGAAGGCAATTGAAGTAGTCATCAAAAACCTCCCAAGAAACCAAAGCCCAGGGCCAGATGGTTTCCCAGGGGAATTCTATCAGACATTTAAAGAAGAATTAATACCTATTCTCCTGAAACTGTTCCAAACAATAGAAATGGAAGGAAAACTTCCAAACTCATTTATGAGGCCACCATTACCTTGATTCCAAAACCAGACAAAGATCCCATCAAAAAGGAGAATTAGAGACCAATATCCTTGATGAACATCGATGCAAAAATTCTCACCAAAACTCTAGCCAAGAGGACACAACAGTACATGAAAAGGAGTCTTCACCATGACCAAGTGGGATTTATCCCTGGGCTGCAAGGCTGGTTCAACATCCGCAAATCAGTCAACGTGATCAAATACATTAACAAAAGAAAGAACGAGAATCATATGATCCTCTCAATAGATGCAGAAAAAGCATTGGACAAAGTACAGCACCCTTTCTGGATCAAAACTCTTCAGAGTATAGGGACAGCGGGTACATACCTCAATATCATAAAAGCCATCTACGAAAACCCTACAGCGAATATCATTCTCAATGGGGAAAAGCTGAGATCTTTTCCCCTAAGGTCAGGAACGCGGCAGGGATAGCCAATCTCACCACTGCTATTCAACATAGTATTAGAAGTCCTAGCCACAGCAATCAGACAACAAAAAGTAATCCAAGGCATCCAAATCGGCAGAGAGGAAGTCAAACTCTCACTCTTTGCAGATGATATGATACTTTATGTGGAAAACCCAAAAGACTCCACCCCAAAACTGCTAGAACTCACACAGCAATTCCGTCAAGTAGCAGGCTATAAAATCAATGCACAGGAATCAGTGGCATTCCTATACACCAACAACAAGACAGAAGAGAGACAAATCAAGGAGTCGATCCCATTCACAACTGCACCCAAAACCAGAAGAGACCTAGGAATATATTCATCCCAAGAGGCAAAGGATCTGTACCCAGAAAACTACAAAATACGCAGGAAAGAAATTGAAGAAGACACAAAGAAACGGAAAAACTTTCCATGCTCATGGATTGGGAGAACCAACATTGTGAAGAGGTCAATGCTACCTAGAGCAATCTACACATGCAAAGCAATCCCCATCAAAATACCATCCACTTTTTTCCAGGAAATGGAACAAATACTCCTAAAATTTGAATGGAACCAGAAGAGACCCCGAATAGCCAGAGGAATATTGAGAAAGAAAAGCAAAGCTGGCGGCATCACAATTCTGGACTTCCAGCTCTATGACAAAGCTGTCATCATCAAGACAGTATGGTACTGGCACAAAAACAGACACATGGATCCATGGAACAGAATCGAGAGCCCAGAAATGGACCCTCAACTCTATGGTCAACTTATCTTTGACAGAGCAGGAAGGAATGTCCAATGGCAAAAAGAGAGTCTCTTCAACAACTGGTGTTGGGAGAATTGGACAGCCCCATGCAGAAGAATGACACTGGACCATTTCCTGACACCACACACAGAAGTAGACGCCAAATGGTTGAAAGACCTCAATGTGAGACAGGAGTCCATCAAAATCCTAAAGGAGAACACAGGTAGCAAGCTCTTCGACCTCAGCCGCAGCAACTTCTTCCTAGAAACATCACCAAAGGCACGGGAAGCCAGGGCAAAAATGAACTATTGGGATTTCATCAAGATAAAAAGCTTTGGCACAGCAAAAGAAACAGTCCACAAAACCAAAAGACAACCGACAGAATGGGAGAAATTATTTGCAAATGACCTATCAGATAAAGGGCTACTACCCAATATGTATAAAAACTTATCAAACTCAACACCCAAAGAACAAATAATCCAATCAAGAAATAGGCAGAAGACATGAACAGACATTTTTCCAAAGAAGACATCCAAATGGCCCACAGGCACATGAAAAAGTGCTCAACACGGCTTGGCATCAGAGAAATCCAAATGAAAACCTCAATGAGATACCACCTCACACCCGTCAGAATGGCTCAAATGAACAAGTCAGGGAACGACAGAGTTTGGCGGGGATGTGGAGATAGGGGAACCCGCCGACACTGGTGGTGGGAATGCAAGCTGCTGCAACCCCTCTGGAAAACAGTATGGAGGTTCCTCACACAGTTGAAATTAGAGCTACCATTCGATCCAACATTTGCACTCCTGGGTATTTACCCCAAAGATACAAATGTAGGGACCCGAAGCGGTACGTGCACCCCATTGTTTATAGCAGCAATGTCCACAATAGCCAAACTGTGGAAACAGCCAAGATGTCCATCGACAGATGAATGGATAAAGAAGAGGTGGTATATATATACACAATGGACTATTACGCAGCCATCAAAAGGAATGAGATGTTGCCATGGACAACGACGTGGATGGAACTGGAGGGTCCGACGATTAGTGAAATAAGTCAATCAGAGAAAGACATGTATCATATGACCCCACTGATATGAGGGATTCTTAATCTCAGGAACAGAGTGAGGCTTGCTGGAGTGGTCGGGGGTGGGAGGGATGGGGTGGCTGGGTGATAGACATTGGGGAGGGTATGAGCTACGGTGAGCGCTGTGAATTGTGTAAGACTGTTGAATCACAGATCTGTACTTCTGAAACAACGCAACATATTTTAAGAATAAAGGAAAAGAAGGAGACAGCAGGAGTGGAAGAATGAAGGGGAGTTAGTGAGAGGATGAGACGGACCAGGAGAGATGATGGGTTCTGAAAAAAAATCTGAGGTTTCTAGAGGGGAGGTGGGTCGGGGGATTGGTTAGCCTGGTGGTGGGTATTAAAGAGGGCACATTCTCCATGGAGCACTGTGTGTTAGGAACAAACAATGAATCATGTGACACTACACCAAAACAAATGATGTACTCCATGGTGATTAACAAAGCAATAAAAAACAAAGACTGTAATAAGAGATGAAGAAGGACACTATATCCTACTTAAAGGGTCTATCCAACAAGAAGATCTCACAATTGTAAATATCTATGCCCCGAACATGGGAGCATCCAATTATATAAGGCAATTAAGAAGAAAAGCAAAGAAACACATTGACCACCATACAATCATAGTGGGGGACTTTAACACCCCCCTGACTGAAATGGCCAGATCATCTAAGCAAAAGATCAACAAGGAAATAAAGACTTTAAATGACACACTGGACAAAATGGACTTCACAGACATATTCAGAACGTTCCATCCCAATGCAACGGAATACACATTCTTCTCTAGTGCCCATGGAACATTCTCCAGAATGGATCACATCCTAGGTCACAAATCAGGTCTCAACCGGTACCCAAAGATTGGGATCATTCCCTGCACATTTTCAGACCACAATGCTTTGAAACTAGAACTCAATCACAAGAGGAAAGTGGGAAAGAACTCAAATACATGGAGGCTAAAGAGCATCCTACGAAAGAATGAATGGGTCAACCAGGAAATTAAAGAAGAATTTAAAAAGTTCATGGAAACCAATGAAAATGAAAACTCAACTGTCCAAAATCTTTGGGATACAGCCAAGGCAGTCCTGCGAGGAAAGTATATAGCAATACAAGCCTTTCTCAAGAAACAAGAAAGGTCTCAAATACACACCCAACCCTACACCTAAAGGAGCTGGAGAAAGAACGGCAAATAAAGCCTAAACCCAGCAGGAGAAGAGAAATCATGCAGTTCAGAGCAGAAATCAATGAAATAGAACCCAGAAGAACAGTAGAAGTGATCAACGGAACTAGGAGCTGGTACTTTGAAAGAATTCACAAGATTGATACACCCCTGTCCAGGCTGATCAAAAAGAAAAGAGAAATGACCCAAATCAACAAAATCATGAATGAAAGAGGAGAGATCACAAACAACACCAAAGAAATACAAACAATTATAAGAACGTAATCTGAGCAACCCTAGGGCAGCAAATTCCATAACCTGGAAGAAATGGGTGCATTCCTAGAGATGTGTCAACTAACAAAACTGACCCAGGAAGAAATAGAAAACATGAACAGTCCTATAACCACGAAGGCAATTGAAGTAGTCATCAAAAACCTCCCAAGAAACCAAAGCCCAGGGCCAGATGGTTTCCCAGGGGAATTCTATCAGACATTTAAAGAAGAATTAATACCTATTCTCCTGAAACTGTTCCAAACAATAGAAATGGAAGGAAAACTTCCAAACTCATTTATGAGGCCACCATTACCTTGATTCCAAAACCAGACAAAGATCCCATCAAAAAGGAGAATTAGAGACCAATATCCTTGATGAACATCGATGCAAAAATTCTCACCAAAACTCTAGCCAAGAGGACACAACAGTACATGAAAAGGAGTCTTCACCATGACCAAGTGGGATTTATCCCTGGGCTGCAAGGCTGGTTCAACATCCGCAAATCAGTCAACGTGATCAAATACATTAACAAAAGAAAGAACGAGAATCATATGATCCTCTCAATAGATGCAGAAAAAGCATTGGACAAAGTACAGCACCCTTTCTGGATCAAAACTCTTCAGAGTATAGGGACAGCGGGTACATACCTCAATATCATAAAAGCCATCTACGAAAACCCTACAGCGAATATCATTCTCAATGGGGAAAAGCTGAGATCTTTTCCCCTAAGGTCAGGAACGCGGCAGGGATAGCCAATCTCACCACTGCTATTCAACATAGTATTAGAAGTCCTAGCCACAGCAATCAGACAACAAAAAGTAATCCAAGGCATCCAAATCGGCAGAGAGGAAGTCAAACTCTCACTCTTTGCAGATGATATGATACTTTATGTGGAAAACCCAAAAGACTCCACCCCAAAACTGCTAGAACTCACACAGCAATTCCGTCAAGTAGCAGGCTATAAAATCAATGCACAGGAATCAGTGGCATTCCTATACACCAACAACAAGACAGAAGAGAGACAAATCAAGGAGTCGATCCCATTCACAACTGCACCCAAAACCAGAGGAGACCTAGGAATATATTCATCCCAAGAGGCAAAGGATCTGTACCCAGAAAACTACAAAATACGCAGGAAAGAAATTGAAGAAGACACAAAGAAACGGAAAAACTTTCCATGCTCATGGATTGGGAGAACCAACATTGTGAAGAGGTCAATGCTACCTAGAGCAATCTACACATGCAAAGCAATCCCCATCAAAATACCATCCACTTTTTTCCAGGAAATGGAACAAATACTCCTAAAATTTGAATGGAACCAGAAGAGACCCCGAATAGCCAGAGGAATATTGAGAAAGAAAAGCAAAGCTGGCGGCATCACAATTCTGGACTTCCAGCTCTATGACAAAGCTGTCATCATCAAGACAGTATGGTACTGGCACAAAAACAGACACATGGATCCATGGAACAGAATCGAGAGCCCAGAAATGGACCCTCAACTCTATGGTCAACTTATCTTTGACAGAGCAGGAAGGAATGTCCAATGGCAAAAAGAGAGTCTCTTCAACAACTGGTGTTGGGAGAATTGGACAGCCCCATGCAGAAGAATGACACTGGACCATTTCCTGACACCACACACAGAAGTAGACGCCAAATGGTTGAAAGACCTCAATGTGAGACAGGAGTCCATCAAAATCCTAAAGGAGAACACAGGTAGCAAGCTCTTCGACCTCAGCCGCAGCAACTTCTTCCTAGAAACATCACCAAAGGCACGGGAAGCCAGGGCAAAAATGAACTATTGGGATTTCATCAAGATAAAAAGCTTTGGCACAGCAAAAGAAACAGTCCACAAAACCAAAAGACAACCGACAGAATGGGAGAAATTATTTGCAAATGACCTATCAGATAAAGGGCTACTATCCAATATGTATAAAAACTTATCAAACTCAACACCCAAAGAACAAATAATCCAATCAAGAAATAGGCAGAAGACATGAACAGACATTTTTCCAAAGAAGACATCCAAATGGCCCACAGGCACATGAAAAAGTGCTCAACACGGCTCGGCATCAGGGAAATCCAAATCAAAACCTCAATGAGATACCACCTCACACCCGTCAGAATGGCTCAAATGAACAAGTCAGGGAACGACAGAGGTTGGCGGGGATGTGGAGAAAGGGGAACCCTCCTACACTGGTGGTGGGAATGCAAGCTGGTGCAACCCCTCTGGAAAAGTGTATGGAGGTTCCTCAAACAGTTATAATTAGAGCTACCATTCGATCCAGCAATTGCACTCCTGGGTATTTACCCCAAAGATACAAATGTAGGGACCCGAAGCGGTACGTGCACCCCATTGTTTATAGCAGCAATATCCACAATAGCCAAACGGTGGAAAGAGCCAAGATGTCCATCGACAGATGAATGGATAAAGAAGAGGTGGTATATATATACACAATGGACTATTACGCAGCCATCAAAAGGAATGAGGTGTTGCCATGGACAACGACGTGGATGGAACTGGAGGGTCCGACGATTAGTGAAATAAGTCAATCAGAGAAAGACATGTATCATATGACCTCACTGATATGAGGGATTCTTAATCTCAGGAACAGAGTGAGGCTTGCTGGAGTGGTCGGGGGGGGGATGGGGTGGCTGGGTGATAGACTTTGGGGAGGGTATGAGCTACGGTGAGCGCTGTGAATTGTGTAAGACTGTTGAATCACAGATCTGTACTTCTGAAACAAATAACGCAACATATTTTAAGAATAAAGGAAAACAAGGAGACAGCAGGAGAGGAAGAATGAAGGGGAGTTAGTGAGAGGGGGAGACGGACCAGGAGAGATGATGGATTCTGAAAAATAATCCGAGGTTTCTAGAGGGGAGGTGGGTCGGTGGATTGGTTTGACTGGTGATGGTTATTAAAGAGGGCACATTCTGCATGGAGCACTGTGTGTTAGGAACAAACAATGAATCATGGGACAGTACACCAAAACAAATGATGTAGTACATGGTGATTAACAAAGCAATAAAAAACAAAGACTGTAATAAGAGATGAAGAAGGACACTATATCCTACTTAAAGGGTCTATCCAACAAGAAGATCTCACAATTGTAAATATCTATGCCCCGAACATGGGAGCATCCAATTATATAAGGCAATTAAGAAGAAAAGCAAAGAAACACATTGACCACCATACAATCATAGTGGGGGACTTTAACACCCCCCTGACTGAAATGGCCAGATCATCTAAGCAAAAGATCAACAAGGAAATAAAGACTTTAAATGACACACTGGACCAAATGGACTTCACAGACATATTCAGAACGTTCCATCCCAATGCAACGGAATACACATTCTTCTCTAGTGCCCATGGAACATTCTCCAGAATGGATCACATCCTAGGTCACAAATCAGGTCTCAACCGGTACCCAAAGATTGGGATCATTCCCTGCACATTTTCAGACCACAATGCTTTGAAACTAGAACTCAATCACAAGAGGAAAGTGGGAAAGAACTCAAATACATGGAGGCTAAAGAGCATCCTACGAAAGAATGAATGGGTCAACCAGGAAATTAAAGAAGAATTTAAAAAGTTCATGGAAACCAATGAAAATGAAAACTCAACTGTCCAAAATCTTTGGGATACAGCCAAGGCAGTCCTGCGAGGAAAGTATATAGCAATACAAGCCTTTCTCAAGAAACAAGAAAGGTCTCAAATACACACCCAACCCTACACCTAAAGGAGCTGGAGAAAGAACGGCAAATAAAGCCTAAACCCAGCAGGAGAAGAGAAATCATGCAGTTCAGAGCAGAAATCATTGAAATAGAACCCAGAAGAACAGTAGAAGTGATCAACGGAACTAGGAGCTGGTACTTTGAAAGAATTCACAAGATTGATACACCCCTGTCCAGGCTGATCAAAAAGAAAAGAGAAATGACCCAAATCAACAAAATCATGAATGAAAGAGGAGAGATCACAAACAACACCAAAGAAATACAAACAATTATAAGAACGTAATCTGAGCAACCCTAGGGCAGCAAATTCCATAACCTGGAAGAAATGGGTGCATTCCTAGAGATGTGTCAACTAACAAAACTGACCCAGGAAGAAATAGAAAACATGAACAGTCCTATAACCACGAAGGCAATTGAAGTAGTCATCAAAAACCTCCCAAGAAACCAAAGCCCAGGGCCAGATGGTTTCCCAGGGGAATTCTATCAGACATTTAAAGAAGAATTAATACCTATTCTCCTGAAACTGTTCCAAACAATAGAAATGGAAGGAAAACTTCCAAACTCATTTATGAGGCCACCATTACCTTGATTCCAAAACCAGACAAAGATCCCATCAAAAAGGAGAATTAGAGACCAATATCCTTGATGAACATCGATGCAAAAATTCTCACCAAAACTCTAGCCAAGAGGACACAACAGTACATGAAAAGGAGTCTTCACCATGACCAAGTGGGATTTATCCCTGGGCTGCAAGGCTGGTTCAACATCCGCAAATCAGTCAACGTGATCAAATACATTAACAAAAGAAAGAACGAGAATCATATGATCCTCTCAATAGATGCAGAAAAAGCATTGGACAAAGTACAGCACCCTTTCTGGATCAAAACTCTTCAGAGTATAGGGACAGCGGGTACATACCTCAATATCATAAAAGCCATCTACGAAAACCCTACAGCGAATATCATTCTCAATGGGGAAAAGCTGAGATCTTTTCCCCTAAGGTCAGGAACGCGGCAGGGATAGCCAATCTCACCACTGCTATTCAACATAGTATTAGAAGTCCTAGCCACAGCAATCAGACAACAAAAAGTAATCCAAGGCATCCAAATCGGCAGAGAGGAAGTCAAACTCTCACTCTTTGCAGATGATATGATACTTTATGTGGAAAACCCAAAAGACTCCACCCCAAAACTGCTAGAACTCACACAGCAATTCCGTCAAGTAGCAGGCTATAAAATCAATGCACAGGAATCAGTGGCATTCCTATACACCAACAACAAGACAGAAGAGAGACAAATCAAGGAGTCGATCCCATTCACAACTGCACCCAAAACCAGAAGAGACCTAGGAATATATTCATCCCAAGAGGCAAAGGATCTGTACCCAGAAAACTACAAAATACGCAGGAAAGAAATTGAAGAAGACACAAAGAAACGGAAAAACTTTCCATGCTCATGGATTGGGAGAACCAACATTGTGAAGAGGTCAATGCTACCTAGAGCAATCTACACATGCAATGCAATCCCCATCAAAATACCATCCACTTTTTTCCAGGAAATGGAACAAATACTCCTAAAATTTGAATGGAACCAGAAGAGACCCCGAATAGCCAGAGGAATATTGAGAAAGAAAAGCAAAGCTGGCGGCATCACAATTCTGGACTTCCAGCTCTATGACAAAGCTGTCATCATCAAGACAGTATGGTACTGGCACAAAAACAGACACATGGATCCATGGAACAGAATCGAGAGCCCAGAAATGGACCCTCAACTCTATGGTCAACTTATCTTTGACAGAGCAGGAAGGAATGTCCAATGGCAAAAAGAGAGTCTCTTCAACAACTGGTGTTGGGAGAATTGGACAGCCCCATGCAGAAGAATGACACTGGACCATTTCCTGACACCACACACAGAAGTAGACGCCAAATGGTTGAAAGACCTCAATGTGAGACAGGAGTCCATCAAAATCCTAAAGGAGAACACAGGTAGCAAGCTCTTCGACCTCAGCCGCAGCAACTTCTTCCTAGAAACATCACCAAAGGCACGGGAAGCCAGGGCAAAAATGAACTATTGGGATTTCATCAAGATAAAAAGCTTTGGCACAGCAAAAGAAACAGTCCACAAAACCAAAAGACAACCGACAGAATGGGAGAAATTATTTGCAAATGACCTATCAGATAAAGGGCTACTATCCAATATGTATAAAAACTTATCAAACTCAACACCCAAAGAACAAATAATCCAATCAAGAAATAGGCAGAAGACATGAACAGACATTTTTCCAAAGAAGACATCCAAATGGCCCACAGGCACATGAAAAAGTGCTCAACACGGCTCGGCATCAGGGAAATCCAAATCAAAACCTCAATGAGATACCACCTCACACCCGTCAGAATGGCTCAAATGAACAATTCAGGGAACGACAGAGGTTGGCGGGGATGTGGAGAAAGGGGAACCCTCCTACACTGGTGGTGGGAATGCAAGCTGGTGCAACCCCTCTGGAAAAGTGTATGGAGGTTCCTCAAACAGTTATAATTAGAGCTACCATTCGATCCAGCAATTGCACTCCTGGGTATTTACCCCAAAGATACAAATGTAGGGACCCGAAGCGGTACGTGCACCCCATTGTTTATAGCAGCAATATCCATAATAGCCAAACGGTGGAAAGAGCCAAGATGTCCATCGAGAGATGAATGGATAAAGAAGAGGTGGTATATATATACACAATGGACTATTACGCAGCCATCAAAAGGAATGAGGTGTTGCCATGGACAACGACGTGGATGGAACTGGAGGGTCCGACGATTAGTGAAATAAGTCAATCAGAGAAAGACATGTATCATATGACCTCACTGATATGAGGGATTCTTAATCTCAGGAACAGAGTGAGGCTTGCTGGAGTGGTCGGGGGGGGGATGGGGTGGCTGGGTGATAGACTTTGGGGAGGGTATGAGCTACGGTGAGCGCTGTGAATTGTGTAAGACTGTTGAATCACAGATCTGTACTTCTGAAACAAATAACGCAAAATATTTTAAGAATAAAGGAAAACAAGGAGACAGCAGGAGAGGAAGAATGAAGGGGAGTTAGTGAGAGGGGGAGACGGACCAGGAGAGATGATGGATTCTGAAAAATAATCCGAGGTTTCTAGAGGGGAGGTGGGTCGGTGGATTGGTTTGACTGGTGATGGTTATTAAAGAGGGCACATTCTGCATGGAGCACTGTGTGTTAGGAACAAACAATGAATCATGGGACAGTACACCAAAACAAATGATGTAGTACATGGTGATTAACAAAGCAATAAAAAACAAAGACTGTAATAAGAGATGAAGAAGGACACTATATCCTACTTAAAGGGTCTATCCAACAAGAAGATCTCACAATTGTAAATATCTATGCCCCGAACATGGGAGCATCCAATTATATAAGGCAATTAAGAAGAAAAGCAAAGAAACACATTGACCACCATACAATCATAGTGGGGGACTTTAACACCCCCCTGACTGAAATGGCCAGATCATCTAAGCAAAAGATCAACAAGGAAATAAAGACTTTAAATGACACACTGGACAAAATGGACTTCACAGACATATTCAGAACGTTCCATCCCAATGCAACGGAATACACATTCTTCTCTAGTGCCCATGGAACATTCTCCAGAATGGATCACATCCTAGGTCACAAATCAGGTCTCAACCGGTACCCAAAGATTGGGATCATTCCCTGCACATTTTCAGACCACAATGCTTTGAAACTAGAACTCAATCACAAGAGGAAAGTGGGAAAGAACTCAAATACATGGAGGCTAAAGAGCATCCTACGAAAGAATGAATGGGTCAACCAGGAAATTAAAGAAGAATTTAAAAAGTTCATGGAAACCAATGAAAATGAAAACTCAACTGTCCAAAATCTTTGGGATACAGCCAAGGCAGTCCTGCGAGGAAAGTATATAGCAATACAAGCCTTTCTCAAGAAACAAGAAAGGTCTCAAATGCACACCCAACCCTACACCTAAAGGAGCTGGAGAAAGAACGGCAAATAAAGCCTAAACCCAGCAGGAGAAGAGAAATCATGCAGTTCAGAGCAGAAATCATTGAAATAGAACCCAGAAGAACAGTAGAAGTGATCAACGGAACTAGGAGCTGGTACTTTGAAAGAATTCACAAGATTGATACACCCCTGTCCAGGCTGATCAAAAAGAAAAGAGAAATGACCCAAATCAACAAAATCATGAATGAAAGAGGAGAGATCACAAACAACACCAAAGAAATACAAACAATTATAAGAACGTAATCTGAGCAACCCTAGGGCAGCAAATTCCATAACCTGGAAGAAATGGGTGCATTCCTAGAGATGTGTCAACTAACAAAACTGACCCAGGAAGAAATAGAAAACATGAACAGTCCTATAACCACGAAGGCAATTGAAGTAGTCATCAAAAACCTCCCAAGAAACCAAAGCCCAGGGCCAGATGGTTTCCCAGGGGAATTCTATCAGACATTTAAAGAAGAATTAATACCTATTCTCCTGAAACTGTTCCAAACAATAGAAATGGAAGGAAAACTTCCAAACTCATTTATGAGGCCACCATTACCTTGATTCCAAAACCAGACAAAGATCCCATCAAAAAGGAGAATTAGAGACCAATATCCTTGATGAACATCGATGCAAAAATTCTCACCAAAACTCTAGCCAAGAGGACACAACAGTACATGAAAAGGAGTCTTCACCATGACCAAGTGGGATTTATCCCTGGGCTGCAAGGCTGGTTCAACATCCGCAAATCAGTCAACGTGATCAAATACATTAACAAAAGAAAGAACGAGAATCATATGATCCTCTCAATAGATGCAGAAAAAGCATTGGACAAAGTACAGCACCCTTTCTGGATCAAAACTCTTCAGAGTATAGGGACAGCGGGTACATACCTCAATATCATAAAAGCCATCTACGAAAACCCTACAGCGAATATCATTCTCAATGGGGAAAAGCTGAGATCTTTTCCCCTAAGGTCAGGAACGCGGCAGGGATAGCCAATCTCACCACTGCTATTCAACATAGTATTAGAAGTCCTAGCCACAGCAATCAGACAACAAAAAGTAATCCAAGGCATCCAAATCGGCAGAGAGGAAGTCAAACTCTCACTCTTTGCAGATGATATGATACTTTATGTGGAAAACCCAAAAGACTCCACCCCAAAACTGCTAGAACTCACACAGCAATTCCGTCAAGTAGCAGGCTATAAAATCAATGCACAGGAATCAGTGGCATTCCTATACACCAACAACAAGACAGAAGAGAGACAAATCAAGGAGTCGATCCCATTCACAACTGCACCCAAAACCAGAAGAGACCTAGGAATATATTCATCCCAAGAGGCAAAGGATCTGTACCCAGAAAACTACAAAATACGCAGGAAAGAAATTGAAGAAGACACAAAGAAACGGAAAAACTTTCCATGCTCATGGATTGGGAGAACCAACATTGTGAAGAGGTCAATGGTACCTAGAGCAATCTACACATGCAAAGCAATCCCCATCAAAATACCATCCACTTTTTTCCAGGAAATGGAACAAATACTCCTAAAATTTGAATGGAACCAGAAGAGACCCCGAATAGCCAGAGGAATATTGAGAAAGAAAAGCAAAGCTGGCGGCATCACAATTCTGGACTTCCAGCTCTATGACAAAGCTGTCATCATCAAGACAGTATGGTACTGGCACAAAAACAGACACATGGATCCATGGAACAGAATCGAGAGCCCAGAAATGGACCCTCAACTCTATGGTCAACTTATCTTTGACAGAGCAGGAAGGAATGTCCAATGGCAAAAAGAGAGTCTCTTCAACAACTGGTGTTGGGAGAATTGGACAGCCCCATGCAGAAGAATGACACTGGACCATTTCCTGACACCACACACAGAAGTAGACGCCAAATGGTTGAAAGACCTCAATGTGAGACAGGAGTCCATCAAAATCCTAAAGGAGAACACAGGTAGCAAGCTCTTCGACCTCAGCCGCAGCAACTTCTTCCTAGAAACATCACCAAAGGCACGGGAAGCCAGGGCAAAAATGAACTATTGGGATTTCATCAAGATAAAAAGCTTTGGCACAGCAAAAGAAACAGTCCACAAAACCAAAAGACAACCGACAGAATGGGAGAAATTATTTGCAAATGACCTATCAGATAAAGGGCTACTACCCAATATGTATAAAAACTTATCAAACTCAACACCCAAAGAACAAATAATCCAATCAAGAAATAGGCAGAAGACATGAACAGACATTTTTCCAAAGAAGACATCCAAATGGCCCACAGGCACATGAAAAAGTGCTCAACACGGCTTGGCATCAGAGAAATCCAAATGAAAACCTCAATGAGATACCACCTCACACCCGTCAGAATGGCTCAAATGAACAAGTCAGGGAACGACAGAGTTTGGCGGGGATGTGGAGATAGGGGAACCCGCCGACACTGGTGGTGGGAATGCAAGCTGCTGCAACCCCTCTGGAAAACAGTATGGAGGTTCCTCACACAGTTAAAATTAGAGCTACCATTCGATCCAACATTTGCACTCCTGGGTATTTACCCCAAAGATACAAATGTAGGGACCCGAAGCGGTACGTGCACCCCATTGTTTATAGCAGCAATGTCCACAATAGCCAAACTGTGGAAACAGCCAAGATGTCCATCGACAGATGAATGGATAAAGAAGAGGTGGTATATATATACACAATGGACTATTACGCAGCCATCAAAAGGAATGAGATGTTGCCATGGACAACGACGTGGATGGAACTGGAGGGTCCGACGATTAGTGAAATAAGTCAATCAGAGAAAGACATGTATCATATGACCCCACTGATATGAGGGATTCTTAATCTCAGGAACAGAGTGAGGCTTGCTGGAGTGGTCGGGGGTGGGAGGGATGGGGTGGCTGGGTGATAGACATTGGGGAGGGTATGAGCTACGGTGAGCGCTGTGAATTGTGTAAGACTGTTGAATCACAGATCTGTACTTCTGAAACAACGCAACATATTTTAAGAATAAAGGAAAAGAAGGAGACAGCAGGAGTGGAAGAATGAAGGGGAGTTAGTGAGAGGATGAGACGGACCAGGAGAGATGATGGGTTCTGAAAAAAAATCTGAGGTTTCTAGAGGGGAGGTGGGTCGGGGGATTGGTTAGCCTGGTGGTGGGTATTAAAGAGGGCACATTCTCCATGGAGCACTGTGTGTTAGGAACAAACAATGAATCATGTGACACTACACCAAAACAAATGATGTACTCCATGGTGATTAACAAAGCAATAAAAAACAAAGACTGTAATAAGAGATGAAGAAGGACACTATATCCTACTTAAAGGGTCTATCCAACAAGAAGATCTCACAATTGTAAATATCTATGCCCCGAACATGGGAGCATCCAATTATATAAGGCAATTAAGAAGAAAAGCAAAGAAACACATTGACCACCATACAATCATAGTGGGGGACTTTAACACCCCCTGACTGAAATGGCCAGATCATCTAAGCAAAAGATCAACAAGGAAATAAAGACTTTAAATGACACACTGGACCAAATGGACTTCACAGACATATTCAGAACGTTCCATCCCAATGCAACGGAATACACATTCTTCTCTAGTGCCCATGGAACATTCTCCAGAATGGATCACATCCTAGGTCACAAATCAGGTCTCAACCGGTACCCAAAGATTGGGATCATTCCCTGCACATTTTCAGACCACAATGCTTTGAAACTAGAACTCAATCACAAGAGGAGAGTCGGAAAGAACTCAAATACATGGAGGCTAAAGAGCATCCTACGAAAGAATGAATGGGTCAACCAGGAAATTAAAGAAGAATTTAAAAAGTTCATGGAAACCAATGAAAATGAAAACTCAACTGTCCAAAATCTTTGGGATACAGCCAAGGCAGTCCTGCGAGGAAAGTATATAGCAATACAAGCCTTTCTCAAGAAACAAGAAAGGTCTCAAATGCACACCCAACCCTACACCTAAAGGAGCTGGAGAAAGAACGGCAAATAAAGCCTAAACCCAGCAGGAGAAGAGAAATCATGCAGTTCAGAGCAGAAATCAATGAAATAGAACCCAGAAGAACAGTAGAAGTGATCAACGGAAGTAGGAGCTGGTACTTTGAAAGAATTCACAAGATTGATACACCCCTGTCCAGGCTGATCAAAAAGAAAAGAGAAATGACCCAAATCAACAAAATCATGAATGAAAGAGGAGAGATCACAAACAACACCAAAGAAATACAAACAATTATAAGAACGTAATCTGAGCAACCCTAGGGCAGCAAATTCCATAACCTGGAAGAAATGGGTGCATTCCTAGAGATGTGTCAACTAACAAAACTGACCCAGGAAGAAATAGAAAACATGAACAGTCCTATAACCACGAAGGCAATTGAAGTAGTCATCAAAAACCTCCCAAGAAACCAAAGCCCAGGGCCAGATGGTTTCCCAGGGGAATTCTATCAGACATTTAAAGAAGAATTAATACCTATTCTCCTGAAACTGTTCCAAACAATAGAAATGGAAGGAAAACTTCCAAACTCATTTATGAGGCCACCATTACCTTGATTCCAAAACCAGACAAAGATCCCATCAAAAAGGAGAATTAGAGACCAATATCCTTGATGAACATCGATGCAAAAATTCTCACCAAAATACTAGCCAAGAGGACCCAACAGTACATGAAAAGGAGTATTCACCATGACCAAGTGGGATTTATCCCTGGGCTGCAAGGCTGGTTCAACATCCGCAAATCAGTCAACGTGATCAAATACATTAACAAAAGAAAGAAGGAGAATCATATGATCCTCGCAAGAGATGCAGAAAAAGCATTGGACAAAGTACAGCACCCTTTCTGGATCAAAACTCTTCAGAGTATAGGGACAGCGGGTACATACCTCAATATCATAAAAGCCATCTACGAAAACCCTACAGCGAATATCATTCTCAATGGGGAAAAGTTGAGATCTTTTCCCCTAAGGTCAGCAACGCGGCAGGGATAGCCACTCTCACCACTGCTATTCAACATAGTATTAGAAGTCCTAGCCACAGCAATCAGACAACAAAAAGTAATCCAAGGCATCCAAATCGGCAGAGAGGAAGTCAAACTCTCACTCTTTGCAGATGATATGATACTTTATGTGGAAAACCCAAAAGACTCCACCCCAAAACTGCTAGAACTCACACAGCAATTCCGTCAAGTAGCAGGCTATAAAATCAATGCACAGGAATCAGTGGCATTCCTATACACCAACAACAAGACAGAAGAGAGACAAATCAAGGAGTCGATCCCATTCACAACTGCACCCAAAACCAGAAGAGACCTAGGAATATATTCATCCCAAGAGGCAAAGGATCTGTACCCAGAAAACTACAAAATACGCAGGAAAGAAATTGAAGAAGACACAAAGAAACGGAAAAACTTTCCATGCTCATGGATTGGGAGAACCAACATTGTGAAGAGGTCAATGCTACCTAGAGCAATCTACACATGCAATGCAATCCCCATCAAAATACCATCCACTTTTTTCCAGGAAATGGAACAAATACTCCTAAAATTTGAATGGAACCAGAAGAGACCCCGAATAGCCAGAGGAATATTGAGAAAGAAAAGCAAAGCTGGCGGCATCACAATTCTGGACTTCCAGCTCTATGACAAAGCTGTCATCATCAAGACAGTATGGTACTGGCACAAAAACAGACACATGGATCCATGGAACAGAATCGAGAGCCCAGAAATGGACCCTCAACTCTATGGTCAACTTATCTTAGACAGAGCAGGAAGGAATGTCCAATGGCAAAAAGAGAGTCTCTTCAACAACTGGTGTTGGGAGAATTGGACAGCCCCATGCAGAAGAATGACACTGGACCATTTCCTGACACCACACACAGAAGTAGACGCCAAATGGTTGAAAGACCTCAATGTGAGACAGGAGTCCATCAAAATCCTAAAGGAGAACACAGGTAGCAAGCTCTTCGACCTCAGCCGCAGCAACTTCTTCCTAGAAACATCACCAAAGGCACGGGAAGCCAGGGCAAAAATGAACTATTGGGATTTCATCAAGATAAAAAGCTTTGGCACAGCAAAAGAAACAGTCCACAAAACCAAAAGACAACCGACAGAATGGGAGAAATTATTTGCAAATGACCTATCAGATAAAGGGCTACTATCCAATATGTATAAAAACTTATCAAACTCAACACCCAAAGAACAAATAATCCAATCAAGAAATAGGCAGAAGACATGAACAGACATTTTTCCAAAGAAGACATCCAAATGGCCCACAGGCACATGAAAAAGTGCTCAACACGGCTCGGCATCAGGGAAATCCAAATCAAAACCTCAATGAGATACCACCTCACACCCGTCAGAATGGCTCAAATGAACAAGTCAGGGAACGACAGAGGTTGGCGGGGATGTGGAGAAAGGGGAACCCTCCTACACTGGTGGTGGGAATGCAAGCTGGTGCAACCCCTCTGGAAAAGTGTATGGAGGTTCCTCAAACAGTTATAATTAGAGCTACCATTCGATCCAGCAATTGCACTCCTGGGTATTTACCCCAAAGATACAAATGTAGGGACCCGAAGCGGTACGTGCACCCCATTGTTTATAGCAGCAATATCCATAATAGCCAAACGGTGGAAAGAGCCAAGATGTCCATCGAGAGATGAATGGATAAAGAAGAGGTGGTATATATATACACAATGGACTATTACGCAGCCATCAAAAGGAATGAGGTGTTGCCATGGACAACGACGTGGATGGAACTGGAGGGTCCGACGATTAGTGAAATAAGTCAATCAGAGAAAGACATGTATCATATGACCTCACTGATATGAGGGATTCTTAATCTCAGGAACAGAGTGAGGCTTGCTGGAGTGGTCGGGGGGGGGATGGGGTGGCTGGGTGATAGACTTTGGGGAGGGTATGAGCTACGGTGAGCGCTGTGAATTGTGTAAGACTGTTGAATCACAGATCTGTACTTCTGAAACAAATAACGCAAAATATTTTAAGAATAAAGGAAAACAAGGAGACAGCAGGAGAGGAAGAATGAAGGGGAGTTAGTGAGAGGGGGAGACGGACCAGGAGAGATGATGGATTCTGAAAAATAATCCGAGGTTTCTAGAGGGGAGGTGGGTCGGTGGATTGGTTTGACTGGTGATGGTTATTAAAGAGGGCACATTCTGCATGGAGCACTGTGTGTTAGGAACAAACAATGAATCATGGGACAGTACACCAAAACAAATGATGTAGTACATGGTGATTAACAAAGCAATAAAAAACAAAGACTGTAATAAGAGATGAAGAAGGACACTATATCCTACTTAAAGGGTCTATCCAACAAGAAGATCTCACAATTGTAAATATCTATGCCCCGAACATGGGAGCATCCAATTATATAAGGCAATTAAGAAGAAAAGCAAAGAAACACATTGACCACCATACAATCATAGTGGGGGACTTTAACACCCCCCTGACTGAAATGGCCAGATCATCTAAGCAAAAGATCAACAAGGAAATAAAGACTTTAAATGACACACTGGACAAAATGGACTTCACAGACATATTCAGAACGTTCCATCCCAATGCAACGGAATACACATTCTTCTCTAGTGCCCATGGAACATTCTCCAGAATGGATCACATCCTAGGTCACAAATCAGGTCTCAACCGGTACCCAAAGATTGGGATCATTCCCTGCACATTTTCAGACCACAATGCTTTGAAACTAGAACTCAATCACAAGAGGAAAGTGGGAAAGAACTCAAATACATGGAGGCTAAAGAGCATCCTACGAAAGAATGAATGGGTCAACCAGGAAATTAAAGAAGAATTTAAAAAGTTCATGGAAACCAATGAAAATGAAAACTCAACTGTCCAAAATCTTTGGGATACAGCCAAGGCAGTCCTGCGAGGAAAGTATATAGCAATACAAGCCTTTCTCAAGAAACAAGAAAGGTCTCAAATGCACACCCAACCCTACACCTAAAGGAGCTGGAGAAAGAACGGCAAATAAAGCCTAAACCCAGCAGGAGAAGAGAAATCATGCAGTTCAGAGCAGAAATCATTGAAATAGAACCCAGAAGAACAGTAGAAGTGATCAACGGAACTAGGAGCTGGTACTTTGAAAGAATTCACAAGATTGATACACCCCTGTCCAGGCTGATCAAAAAGAAAAGAGAAATGACCCAAATCAACAAAATCATGAATGAAAGAGGAGAGATCACAAACAACACCAAAGAAATACAAACAATTATAAGAACGTAATCTGAGCAACCCTAGGGCAGCAAATTCCATAACCTGGAAGAAATGGGTGCATTCCTAGAGATGTGTCAACTAACAAAACTGACCCAGGAAGAAATAGAAAACATGAACAGTCCTATAACCACGAAGGCAATTGAAGTAGTCATCAAAAACCTCCCAAGAAACCAAAGCCCAGGGCCAGATGGTTTCCCAGGGGAATTCTATCAGACATTTAAAGAAGAATTAATACCTATTCTCCTGAAACTGTTCCAAACAATAGAAATGGAAGGAAAACTTCCAAACTCATTTATGAGGCCACCATTACCTTGATTCCAAAACCAGACAAAGATCCCATCAAAAAGGAGAATTAGAGACCAATATCCTTGATGAACATCGATGCAAAAATTCTCACCAAAACTCTAGCCAAGAGGACACAACAGTACATGAAAAGGAGTCTTCACCATGACCAAGTGGGATTTATCCCTGGGCTGCAAGGCTGGTTCAACATCCGCAAATCAGTCAACGTGATCAAATACATTAACAAAAGAAAGAACGAGAATCATATGATCCTCTCAATAGATGCAGAAAAAGCATTGGACAAAGTACAGCACCCTTTCTGGATCAAAACTCTTCAGAGTATAGGGACAGCGGGTACATACCTCAATATCATAAAAGCCATCTACGAAAACCCTACAGCGAATATCATTCTCAATGGGGAAAAGCTGAGATCTTTTCCCCTAAGGTCAGGAACGCGGCAGGGATAGCCAATCTCACCACTGCTATTCAACATAGTATTAGAAGTCCTAGCCACAGCAATCAGACAACAAAAAGTAATCCAAGGCATCCAAATCGGCAGAGAGGAAGTCAAACTCTCACTCTTTGCAGATGATATGATACTTTATGTGGAAAACCCAAAAGACTCCACCCCAAAACTGCTAGAACTCACACAGCAATTCCGTCAAGTAGCAGGCTATAAAATCAATGCACAGGAATCAGTGGCATTCCTATACACCAACAACAAGACAGAAGAGAGACAAATCAAGGAGTCGATCCCATTCACAACTGCACCCAAAACCAGAAGAGACCTAGGAATATATTCATCCCAAGAGGCAAAGGATCTGTACCCAGAAAACTACAAAATACGCAGGAAAGAAATTGAAGAAGACACAAAGAAACGGAAAAACTTTCCATGCTCATGGATTGGGAGAACCAACATTGTGAAGAGGTCAATGGTACCTAGAGCAATCTACACATGCAAAGCAATCCCCATCAAAATACCATCCACTTTTTTCCAGGAAATGGAACAAATACTCCTAAAATTTGAATGGAACCAGAAGAGACCCCGAATAGCCAGAGGAATATTGAGAAAGAAAAGCAAAGCTGGCGGCATCACAATTCTGGACTTCCAGCTCTATGACAAAGCTGTCATCATCAAGACAGTATGGTACTGGCACAAAAACAGACACATGGATCCATGGAACAGAATCGAGAGCCCAGAAATGGACCCTCAACTCTATGGTCAACTTATCTTTGACAGAGCAGGAAGGAAGGTCCAATGGCAAAAAGAGAGTCTCTTCAACAACTGGTGTTGGGAGAATTGGACAGCCCCATGCAGAAGAATGACACTGGACCATTTCCTGACACCACACACAGAAGTAGACGCCAAATGGTTGAAAGACCTCAATGTGAGACAGGAGTCCATCAAAATCCTAAAGGAGAACACAGGTAGCAAGCTCTTCGACCTCAGCCGCAGCAACTTCTTCCTAGAAACATCACCAAAGGCACGGGAAGCCAGGGCAAAAATGAACTATTGGGATTTCATCAAGATAAAAAGCTTTGGCACAGCAAAAGAAACAGTCCACAAAACCAAAAGACAACCGACAGAATGGGAGAAATTATTTGCAAATGACCTATCAGATAAAGGGCTACTACCCAATATGTATAAAAACTTATCAAACTCAACACCCAAAGAACAAATAATCCAATCAAGAAATAGGCAGAAGACATGAACAGACATTTTTCCAAAGAAGACATCCAAATGGCCCACAGGCACATGAAAAAGTGCTCAACACGGCTTGGCATCAGAGAAATCCAAATGAAAACCTCAATGAGATACCACCTCACACCCGTCAGAATGGCTCAAATGAACAAGTCAGGGAACGACAGAGTTTGGCGGGGATGTGGAGATAGGGGAACCCGCCGACACTGGTGGTGGGAATGCAAGCTGCTGCAACCCCTCTGGAAAACAGTATGGAGGTTCCTCACACAGTTGAAATTAGAGCTACCATTCGATCCAACATTTGCACTCCTGGGTATTTACCCCAAAGATACAAATGTAGGGACCCGAAGCGGTACGTGCACCCCATTGTTTATAGCAGCAATGTCCACAATAGCCAAACTGTGGAAACAGCCAAGATGTCCATCGACAGATGAATGGATAAAGAAGAGGTGGTATATATATACACAATGGACTATTACGCAGCCATCAAAAGGAATGAGATGTTGCCATGGACAACGACGTGGATGGAACTGGAGGGTCCGACGATTAGTGAAATAAGTCAATCAGAGAAAGACATGTATCATATGACCCCACTGATATGAGGGATTCTTAATCTCAGGAACAGAGTGAGGCTTGCTGGAGTGGTCGGGGGTGGGAGGGATGGGGTGGCTGGGTGATAGACATTGGGGAGGGTATGAGCTACGGTGAGCGCTGTGAATTGTGTAAGACTGTTGAATCACAGATCTGTACTTCTGAAACAACGCAACATATTTTAAGAATAAAGGAAAAGAAGGAGACAGCAGGAGTGGAAGAATGAAGGGGAGTTAGTGAGAGGATGAGACGGACCAGGAGAGATGATGGGTTCTGAAAAAAAATCTGAGGTTTCTAGAGGGGAGGTGGGTCGGGGGATTGGTTAGCCTGGTGGTGGGTATTAAAGAGGGCACATTCTCCATGGAGCACTGTGTGTTAGGAACAAACAATGAATCATGTGACACTACACCAAAACAAATGATGTACTCCATGGTGATTAACAAAGCAATAAAAAACAAAGACTGTAATAAGAGATGAAGAAGGACACTATATCCTACTTAAAGGGTCTATCCAACAAGAAGATCTCACAATTGTAAATATCTATGCCCCGAACATGGGAGCATCCAATTATATAAGGCAATTAAGAAGAAAAGCAAAGAAACACATTGACCACCATACAATCATAGTGGGGGACTTTAACACCCCCTGACTGAAATGGCCAGATCATCTAAGCAAAAGATCAACAAGGAAATAAAGACTTTAAATGACACACTGGACCAAATGGACTTCACAGACATATTCAGAACGTTCCATCCCAATGCAACGGAATACACATTCTTCTCTAGTGCCCATGGAACATTCTCCAGAATGGATCACATCCTAGGTCACAAATCAGGTCTCAACCGGTACCCAAAGATTGGGATCATTCCCTGCACATTTTCAGACCACAATGCTTTGAAACTAGAACTCAATCACAAGAGGAGAGTCGGAAAGAACTCAAATACATGGAGGCTAAAGAGCATCCTACGAAAGAATGAATGGGTCAACCAGGAAATTAAAGAAGAATTTAAAAAGTTCATGGAAACCAATGAAAATGAAAACTCAACTGTCCAAAATCTTTGGGATACAGCCAAGGCAGTCCTGCGAGGAAAGTATATAGCAATACAAGCCTTTCTCAAGAAACAAGAAAGGTCTCAAATGCACACCCAACCCTACACCTAAAGGAGCTGGAGAAAGAACGGCAAATAAAGCCTAAACCCAGCAGGAGAAGAGAAATCATGCAGTTCAGAGCAGAAATCAATGAAATAGAACCCAGAAGAACAGTAGAAGTGATCAACGGAAGTAGGAGCTGGTACTTTGAAAGAATTCACAAGATTGATACACCCCTGTCCAGGCTGATCAAAAAGAAAAGAGAAATGACCCAAATCAACAAAATCATGAATGAAAGAGGAGAGATCACAAACAACACCAAAGAAATACAAACAATTATAAGAACGTAATCTGAGCAACCCTAGGGCAGCAAATTCCATAACCTGGAAGAAATGGGTGCATTCCTAGAGATGTGTCAACTAACAAAACTGACCCAGGAAGAAATAGAAAACATGAACAGTCCTATAACCACGAAGGCAATTGAAGTAGTCATCAAAAACCTCCCAAGAAACCAAAGCCCAGGGCCAGATGGTTTCCCAGGGGAATTCTATCAGACATTTAAAGAAGAATTAATACCTATTCTCCTGAAACTGTTCCAAACAATAGAAATGGAAGGAAAACTTCCAAACTCATTTATGAGGCCACCATTACCTTGATTCCAAAACCAGACAAAGATCCCATCAAAAAGGAGAATTAGAGACCAATATCCTTGATGAACATCGATGCAAAAATTCTCACCAAAATACTAGCCAAGAGGACACAACAGTACATGAAAAGGAGTATTCACCATGACCAAGTGGGATTTATCCCTGGGCTGCAAGGCTGGTTCAACATCCGCAAATCAGTCAACGTGATCAAATACATTAACAAAAGAAAGAAGGAGAATCATATGATCCTCGCAAGAGATGCAGAAAAAGCATTGGACAAAGTACAGCACCCTTTCTGGATCAAAACTCTTCAGAGTATAGGGACAGCGGGTACATACCTCAATATCATAAAAGCCATCTACGAAAACCCTACAGCGAATATCATTCTCAATGGGGAAAAGTTGAGATCTTTTCCCCTAAGGTCAGCAACGCGGCAGGGATAGCCACTCTCACCACTGCTATTCAACATAGTATTAGAAGTCCTAGCCACAGCAATCAGACAACAAAAAGTAATCCAAGGCATCCAAATCGGCAGAGAGGAAGTCAAACTCTCACTCTTTGCAGATGATATGATACTTTATGTGGAAAACCCAAAAGACTCCACCCCAAAACTGCTAGAACTCACACAGCAATTCCGTCAAGTAGTAGGCTATAAAATCAATGCACAGGAATCAGTGGCATTCCTATACACCAACAACAAGACAGAAGAGAGACAAATCAAGGAGTCGATCCCATTCACAACTGCACCCAAAACCAGAAGAGACCTAGGAATATATTCATCCCAAGAGGCAAAGGATCTGTACTCAGAAAACTACAAAATACGCAGGAAAGAAATTGAAGAAGACACAAAGAAACGGAAAAACGTTCCATGCTCATGGATTGGGAGAACCAACATTGTGAAGAGGTCAATGCTACCTAGAGCAATCTACACATGCAATGCAATCCCCATCAAAATACCATCCACTTTTTTCCAGGAAATGGAACAAATACTCCTAAAATTTGAATGGAACCAGAAGAGACCCCGAATAGCCAGAGGAATATTGAGAAAGAAAAGCAAAGCTGGCGGCATCACAATTCTGGACTTCCAGCTCTATGACAAAGCTGTCATCATCAAGACAGTATGGTCCTGGCACAAAAACAGACACATGGATCCTTGGAACAGAATCGAGAGCCCAGAAATGGACCCTCAACTCTATGGTCAACTTATCTTTGACAGAGCAGGAAGGAATGTCCAGTGGCAAAAAGAGAGTCTCTTCAACAACTGGTGTTGGGAGAATTGGACAGCCCCATGCAGAAGAATGACAGTGGACCATTTCCTGACACCACACACAAAAGTAGACTCCAAATGGTTGAAAGACCTCAATGTGAGACAGGAGTCCATCAAAATCCTAAAGGAGAACACAGGTAGCAAGCACTTCGACCTCAGCCGCAGCAACTTCTTCCTAGAAACATCACCAAAGGCACGGGAAGCCAGGGCAAAAATGAACTATTGGGATTTCATCAAGATAAAAAGCTTTGGCACAGCAAAAGAAACAGTCCACAAAACCAAAAGACAACCGACAGAATGGGAGAAATTATTTGCAAATGACCTATCAGATAAAGGGCTACTACCCAATATGTATAAAAACTTATCAAACTCAACACCCAAAGAACAAATAATCCAATCAAGAAATAGGCAGAAGACATGAACAGACATTTTTCCAAAGAAGACATCCAAATGGCCCACAGGCACATGAAAAAGTGCTCAACACGGCTTGGCATCAGAGAAATCCAAATGAAAACCTCAATGAGATACCACCTCACACCCGTCAGAATGGCTCAAATGAACAAGTCAGGGAACGACAGAGTTTGGCGGGGATGTGGAGATAGGGGAACCCGCCGACACTGGTGGTGGGAATGCAAGCTGCTGCAACCCCTCTGGAAAACAGTATGGTGGTTCCTCACACAGTTGAAATTAGAGCTACCATTCGATCCAACATTTGCACTCCTGGGTATTTACCCCAAAGATACAAATGTAGGGACCTGAAGCGGTACGTGCACCTCATTGTTTATAGCAGCAATGTCCACAATAGCCAAACTGTGGAAACAGCCAAGATGTCCATCGACAGATGAATGGATAAAGAAGAGGTGGTATATATATACACAATGGACTATTACGCAGCCATCAAAAGGAATGAGATGCTGCCATGGACAACGACGTGGATGGAACTGGAGGGTCCGACGATTAGTGAAATAAGTCAATCAGAGAAAGACATGTATCATATGACCCCACTGATATGAGGGATTCGTAATCTCAGGAACAGAGTGAGGCTTGCTGGAGTGGTCGGGGGTGGGAGGGATGGGGTGGCTGGGTGATAGACATTGGGGAGGGTATGAGCTACGGTGAGCGCTGTGAATTGTGTAAGACTGTTGAATCACAGATCTGTACTTCTGAAACAACGCAACATATTTTAAGAATAATGGAAAAGAAGGAGACAGCAGGAGTGGAAGAATGAAGGGGAGTTAGTGAGAGGATGAGACGGACCAGGAGAGATGATGGGTTCTGAAAAAAAATCTGAGGTTTCTAGACGGGAGGTGGGTCGGGGGATTGGTTAGCGTGGTGGTGGGTATTAAAGAGGGCACATTCTCCATGGATCACTGTGTGTTAGGAACAAACAATGAATCATGGGACACTACACCAAAACAAATGATGTACTCCATGGTGATTAACAAAGCAATAAAAAACAAAGACTGTAATAAGAGATGAAGAAGGACACTATATCCTACTTAGTGGGTCTATCCAACAAGAAGATCTCACAATTGTAAATATCTATGCCCCGAACATGGGAGCATCCAATTATATAAGGCAATTAAGAAGAAAAGCAAAGAAACACATTGACCACCATACAATCATAGTGGGGGACTTTAACACCCCCCTGACTGAAATGGCCAGATCATCTAAGCAAAAGATCAACAAGGAAATAAAGACTTTAAATGACACACTGGACCAAATGGACTTCACAGACATATTCAGAACGTTCCATCCCAATGCAACGGAATACACATTCTTCTCTAGTGCCCATGGAACATTCTCCAGAATGGATCACATCCTAGGTCACAAATCAGGTCTCAACCGGTACCCAAAGATTGGGATCATTCCCTGCACATTTTCAGACCACAATGCTTTGAAACTAGAACTCAATCACAAGAGGAGAGTCGGAAAGAACTCAAATACATGGAGGCTAAAGAGCATCCTACGAAAGAATGAATGGGTCAACCAGGAAATTAAAGAAGAATTTAAAAAGTTCATGGAAACCAATGAAAATGAAAACTCAACTGTCCAAAATCTTTGGGATACAGCCAAGGCAGTCCTGCGAGGAAAGTATATAGCAATACAAGCCTTTCTCAAGAAACAAGAAAGGTCTCAAATTCACACCCAACCCTACACCTAAAGGAGCTGGAGAAAGAACGGCAAATAAAGCCTAAACCCAGCAGGAGAAGAGAAATCATGCAGTTCAGAGCAGAAATCAATGAAATAGAACCCAGAAGAACAGTAGAAGTGATCAACGGAAGTAGGAGCTGGTACTTTGAAAGAATTCACAAGATTGATACACCCCTGTCCAGGCTGATCAAAAAGAAAAGAGAAATGACCCAAATCAACAAAATCATGAATGAAAGAGGAGAGATCACAAACAACACCAAAGAAATACAAACAATTATAAGAACGTAATCTGAGCAACCCTAGGGCAGCAAATTCCATAACCTGGAAGAAATGGGTGCATTCCTAGAGATGTGTCAACTAACAAAACTGACCCAGGAAGAAATAGAAAACATGAACAGTCCTATAACCACGAAGGCAATTGAAGTAGTCATCAAAAACCTCCCAAGAAACCAAAGCCCAGGGCCAGATGGTTTCCCAGGGGAATACTATCAGACATTTAAAGAAGAATTAATACCTATTCTCCTGAAACTGTTCCAAACAATAGAAATGGAAGGAAAACTTCCAAACTCATTTATGAGGCCACCATTACCTTGATTCCAAAACCAGACAAAGATCCCATCAAAAAGGAGAATTAGAGACCAATATCCTTGATGAACATCGATGCAAAAATTCTCACCAAAATACTAGCCAAGAGGACCCAACAGTACATGAAAAGGAGTATTCACCATGACCAAGTGGGATTTATCCCTGGGCTGCAAGGCTGGTTCAACATCCGCAAATCAGTCAACGTGATCAAATACATTAACAAAAGAAAGAACGAGAATCATATGATCCTCCCAAGAGATGCAGAAAAAGCATTGGACAAAGTACAGCACCCTTTCTGGATCAAAACTCTTCAGAGTATAGGGACAGCGGGTACATACCTCAATATCATAAAAGCCATCTACGAAAACCCTACAGCGAATATCATTCTCAATGGGGAAAAGTTGAGATCTTTTCCCCTAAGGTCAGCAACGCGGCAGGGATAGCCACTCTCACCACTGCTATTCAACATAGTATTAGAAGTCCTAGCCACAGCAATCAGACAACAAAAAGTAATCCAAGGCATCCAAATCGGCAGAGAGGAAGTCAAACTCTCACTCTTTGCAGATGATATGATACTTTATGTGGAAAACCCAAAAGACTCCACCCCAAAACTGCTAGAACTCACACAGCAATTCCGTCAAGTAGTAGGCTATAAAATCAATGCACAGGAATCAGTGGCATTCCTATACACCAACAACAAGACAGAAGAGAGACAAATCAAGGAGTCGATCCCATTCACAACTGCACCCAAAACCAGAAGAGACCTAGGAATATATTCATCCCAAGAGGCAAAGGATCTGTACTCAGAAAACTACAAAATACGCAGGAAAGAAATTGAAGAAGACACAAAGAAACGGAAAAACGTTCCATGCTCATGGATTGGGAGAACCAACATTGTGAAGAGGTCAATGCTACCTAGAGCAATCTACACATGCAATGCAATCCCCATCAAAATACCATCCACTTTTTTCCAGGAAATGGAACAAATACTCCTAAAATTTGAATGGAACCAGAAGAGACCCCGAATAGCCAGAGGAATATTGAGAAAGAAAAGCAAAGCTGGCGGCATCACAATTCTGGACTTCCAGCTCTATGACAAAGCTGTCATCATCAAGACAGTATGGTCCTGGCACAAAAACAGACACATGGATCCATGGAACAGAATCGACAGCCCAGAAATGGACCCTCTACTCTATGGTCAACTTATCTTTGACAGAGCAGGAAGGAATGTCCAGTGGCAAAAAGAGAGTCTCTTCAACAACTGGTGTTGGGAGAATTGGACAGCCCCATGCAGAAGAATGACAGTGGACCATTTCCTGACACCACACACAAAAGTAGACTCCAAATGGTTGAAAGACCTCAATGTGAGACAGGAGTCCATCAAAATCCTAAAGGAGAACACAGGTAGCAAGCACTTCGACCTCAGCCGCAGCAACTTCTTCCTAGAAACATCACCAAAGGAACGGGAAGCCAGGGCAAAAATGAACTATTGGGATTTCATCAAGATAAAAAGCTTTGGCACAGCAAAAGAAACAGTCCACAAAACCAAAAGACAACCGACAGAATGGGAGAAATTATTTGCAAATGACCTATCAGATAAAGGGCTACTACCCAATATGTATAAAAACTTATCAAACTCAACACCCAAAGAACAAATAATCCAATCAAGAAATAGGCAGAAGACATGAACAGACATTTTTCCAAAGAAGACATCCAAATGGCCCACAGGCACATGAAAAAGTGCTCAACACGGCTTGGCATCAGAGAAATCCAAATGAAAACCTCAATGAGATACCACCTCACACCCGTCAGAATGGCTCAAATGAACAAGTCAGGGAACGACAGAGTTTGGCGGGGATGTGGAGATAGGGGAACCCGCCGACACTGGTGGTGGGAATGCAAGCTGCTGCAACCCCTCTGGAAAACAGTATGGTGGTTCCTCACACAGTTGAAATTAGAGCTACCATTCGATCCAACATTTGCACTCCTGGGTATTTACCCCAAAGATACAAATGTAGGGACCTGAAGCGGTACGTGCACCTCATTGTTTATAGCAGCAATGTCCACAATAGCCAAACTGTGGAAACAGCCAAGATGTCCATCGACAGATGAATGGATAAAGAAGAGGTGGTATATATATACACAATGGACTATTACGCAGCCATCAAAAGGAATGAGATGCTGCCATGGACAACGACGTGGATGGAACTGGAGGGTCCGACGATTAGTGAAATAAGTCAATCAGAGAAAGACATGTATCATATGACCCCACTGATATGAGGGATTCTTAATCTCAGGAACAGAGTGAGGCTTGCTGGAGTGGTCGGGGGTGGGAGGGATGGGGTGGCTGGGTGATAGACATTGGGGAGGGTATGAGCTACGGTGAGCGCTGTGAATTTTGTAAGACTGTTGAATCACAGATCTGTACTTCTGAAACAACGCAACATATTTTAAGAATAAAGGAAAAGAAGGAGACAGCAGGAGTGGAAGAATGAATGGGAGTTAGTGAGAGGATGAGACGGACCAGGAGAGATGATGGGTTCTGAAAAAAAATCTGAGGTTTCTAGAGGGGAGGTGGGTCGGGGGATTGGTTAGCGTGGTGGTGGGTATTAAAGAGGGCACATTCTCCATGGATCACTGTGTGTTAGGAACAAACAATGAATCATGGGACACTACACCAAAACAAATGATGTACTCCATGGTGATTAACAAAGCAATAAAAAACAAAGACTGTAATAAGAGATGAAGAAGGACACTATATCCTACTTAGTGGGTCTATCCAACAAGAAGATCTCACAATTGTAAATATCTATGCCCCGAACATGGGAGCATCCAATTATATAAGGCAATTAAGAAGAAAAGCAAAGAAACACATTGACCACCATACAATCATAGTGGGGGACTTTAACACCCCCCTGACTGAAATGGCCAGATCATCTAAGCAAAAGATCAACAAGGAAATAAAGACTTTAAATGACACACTGGACCAAATGGACTTCACAGACATATTCAGAACGTCCCATCCCAATGCAACGGAATACACATTCTTCTCTAGTGCCCATGGAACATTCTCCAGAATGGATCACATCCTAGGTCACAAATCAGGTCTCAACCGGTACCCAAAGATTGGGATCATTCCCTGCACATTTTCAGACCACAATGTTTTGAAACTAGAACTCAATCACAAGAGGAGAGTCGGAAAGAACTCAAATACATGGAGGCTAAAGAGCATCCTACGAAAGAATGAATGGGTCAACCAGGAAATTAAAGAAGAATTTAAAAAGTTCATGGAAACCAATGAAAATGAAAACTCAACTGTCCAAAATCTTTGGGATACAGCCAAGGCAGTCCTGCGAGGAAAGTATATAGCAATACAAGCCTTTCTCAAGAAACAAGAAAGGTCTCAAATACACACCCAACCCTACACCTAAAGGAGCTGGAGAAAGAACGGCAAATAAAGCCTAAACCCAGCAGGAGAAGAGAAATCATGCAGTTCAGAGCAGAAATCAATGAAATAGAACCCAGAAGAACAGTAGAAGTGATCAACGGAACTAGGAGCTGGTACTTTGAAAGAATTCACAAGATTGATACACCCCTGTCCAGGCTGATCAAAAAGAAAAGAGAAATGACCCAAATCAACAAAATCATGAATGAAAGAGGAGAGATCACAAACAACACCAAAGAAATACAAACAATTATAAGAACGTAATCTGAGCAACCCTAGGGCAGCAAATTCCATAACCTGGAAGAAATGGGTGCATTCCTAGAGATGTGTCAACTAACAAAACTGACCCAGGAAGAAATAGAAAACATGAACAGTCCTATAACCACGAAGGCAATTGAAGTAGTCATCAAAAACCTCCCAAGAAACCAAAGCCCAGGGCCAGATGGTTTCCCAGGGGAATTCTATCAGACATTTAAAGAAGAATTAATACCTATTCTCCTGAAACTGTTCCAAACAATAGAAATGGAAGGAAAACTTCCAAACTCATTTATGAGGCCACCATTACCTTGATTCCAAAACCAGACAAAGATCCCATCAAAAAGGAGAATTAGAGACCAATATCCTTGATGAACATCGATGCAAAAATTCTCACCAAAATACTAGCCAAGAGGACCCAACAGTACATGAAAAGGAGTATTCACCATGACCAAGTGGGATTTATCCCTGGGCTGCAAGGCTGGTTCAACATCCGCAAATCAGTCAACGTGATCAAATATATTAACAAAAGAAAGAACGAGCATCATATGATCCTCTCAATAGATGCAGAAAAAGCATTGGACAAAGTACAGCACCCTTTCTGGATCAAAACTCTTCAGAGTATAGGGACAGCGGGTACATACCTCAATATCATAAAAGCCATCTACGAAAACCCTACAGCGAATATCATTCTCAATGGGGAAAAGCTGAGATCTTTTCCCCTAAGGTCAGGAACGCGGCAGGGATAGCCATTCTCACCACTGCTATTCAACATAGTATTAGAAGTCCTAGCCACAGCAATCAGACAACAAAAAGAAATCAAAAGCATCCAAATCGGCAGAGAGGAAGTCAAACTCTCACTCTTTGCAGATGATATGATACTTTATGTGGAAAACCCAAAAGACTCCACCCCAAAACTGCTAGAACTCACACAGCAATTCCGTCAAGTAGCAGGCTATAAAATCAATGCACAGGAATCAGTGGCATTCCTATACACCAACAACAAGACAGAAGAGAGACAAATCAAGGAGTCGATCCCATTCACAACTGCACCCAAAACCAGAAGAGACCTAGGAATATATTCATCCCAAGAGGCAAAGGATCTGTACTCAGAAAACTACAAAATACGCAGGAAAGAAATTGAAGAAGACACAAAGAAACGGAAAAACGTTCCATGCTCATGGATTGGGAGAACCAACATTGTGAAGAGGTCAATGCTACCTAGAGCAATCTACACATGCAATGCAATCCCCATCAAAATACCATCCACTTTTTTCCAGGAAATGGAACAAATACTCCTAAAATTTGAATGGAACCAGAAGAGACCCCGAATAGCCAGAGGAATATTGAGAAAGAAAAGCAAAGCTGGCGGCATCACAATTCTGGACTTCCAGCTCTATGACAAAGCTGTCATCAACAAGACAGTATGGTACTGGCACAAAAACAGACACATGGATCCATGGAACAGAATCGAGAGCCCAGAAATGGACCCTCAACTCTATGGTCAACTTATCTTTGACAGAGCAGGAAGGAATGTCCAATGGCAAAAAGAGAGTCTCTTCAACAACTGGTGTTGGGAGAATTGGACAGCCCCATGCAGAAGAATGACAGTGGACCATTTCCTGACACCACACACAAAAGTAGACTCCAAATGGTTGAAAGACCTCAATGTGAGACAGGAGTCCATCAAAATCCTAAAGGAGAACACAGGTAGCAAGCACTTCGACCTCAGCCGCAGCAACTTCTTCCTAGAAACATCACCAAAGGCACGGGAAGCCAGGGCAAAAATGAACTATTGGGATTTCATCAAGATAAAAAGCTTTGGCACAGCAAAAGAAACAGTCCACAAAACCAAAAGACAACCGACAGAATGGGAGAAATTATTTGCAAATGACCTATCAGATAAAGGGCTACTACCCAATATGTATAAAAACTTATCAAACTCAACACCCAAAGAACAAATAATCCAATCAAGAAATAGGCAGAAGACATGAACAGACATTTTTCCAAAGAAGACATCCAAATGGCCCACAGGCACATGAAAAAGTGCTCAACACGGCTTGGCATCAGAGAAATCCAAATCAAAACCTCAATGAGATACCACCTCACACCCGTCAGAATGGCTCAAATGAACAAGTCAGGGAACGACAGAGTTTGGCGGGGATGTGGAGATAGGGGAACCCGCCGACACTGGTGGTGGGAATGCAAGCTGCTGCAACCCCTCTGGAAAACAGTATGGAGGTTCCTCACACAGTTGAAATTAGAGCTACCATTCGATCCAACATTTGCACTCCTGGGTATTTACCCCAAAGATACAAATGTAGGGACCCGAAGCGGTACGTGCACCCCATTGTTTATAGCAGCAATGTCCACAATAGCCAAACTGTGGAAACAGCCAAGATGTCCATCGACAGATGAATGGATAAAGAAGAGGTGATATATATATACACAATGGACTATTACGCAGCCATCAAAAGCAATGAGATGTTGCCATGGACAACGACGTGGATGGAACTGGAGGGTCCGACGATTAGTGAAATAAGTCAATCAGAGAAAGACATGTATCATATGACCCCACTGATATGAGGGATTCTTAATCTCAGGAACAGAGTGAGGCTTGCTGGAGTGGTCGGGGGTGGGAGGGATGGGGTGGCTGGGTGATAGACATTGGGGAGGGTATGAGCTACGGTGAGCGCTGTGAATTTTGTAAGACTGTTGAATCACAGATCTGTACTTCTGAAACAACGCAACATATTTTAAGAATAAAGGAAAAGAAGGAGACAGCAGGAGTGGAAGAATGAATGGGAGTTAGTGAGAGGATGAGACGGACCAGGAGAGATGATGGGTTCTGAAAAAAAATCTGAGGTTTCTAGAGGGGAGGTGGGTCGGGGGATTGGTTAGCGTGGTGGTGGGTATTAAAGAGGGCACATTCTCCATGGATCACTGTGTGTTAGGAACAAACAATGAATCATGGGACACTACACCAAAACAAATGATGTACTCCATGGTGATTAACAAAGCAATAAAAAACAAAGACTGTAATAAGAGATGAAGAAGGACACTATATCCTACTTAGTGGGTCTATCCAACAAGAAGATCTCACAATTGTAAATATCTATGCCCCGAACATGGGAGCATCCAATTATATAAGGCAATTAAGAAGAAAAGCAAAGAAACACATTGACCACCATACAATCATAGTGGGGGACTTTAACACCCCCCTGACTGAAATGGCCAGATCATCTAAGCAAAAGATCAACAAGGAAATAAAGACTTTAAATGACACACTGGACCAAATGGACTTCACAGACATATTCAGAACGTCCCATCCCAATGCAACGGAATACACATTCTTCTCTAGTGCCCATGGAACATTCTCCAGAATGGATCACATCCTAGGTCACAAATCAGGTCTCAACCGGTACCCAAAGATTGGGATCATTCCCTGCACATTTTCAGACCACAATGTTTTGAAACTAGAACTCAATCACAAGAGGAGAGTCGGAAAGAACTCAAATACATGGAGGCTAAAGAGCATCCTACGAAAGAATGAATGGGTCAACCAGGAAATTAAAGAAGAATTTAAAAAGTTCATGGAAACCAATGAAAATGAAAACTCAACTGTCCAAAATCTTTGGGATACAGCCAAGGCAGTCCTGCGAGGAAAGTATATAGAAATACAAGCCTTTCTCAAGAAACAAGAAAGGTCTCAAATACACACCCAACCCTACACCTAAAGGAGCTGGAGAAAGAACGGCAAATAAAGCCTAAACCCAGCAGGAGAAGAGAAATCATGCAGTTCAGAGCAGAAATCAATGAAATAGAACCCAGAAGAACAGTAGAAGTGATCAACGGAACTAGGAGCTGGTACTTTGAAAGAATTCACAAGATTGATACACCCCTGTCCAGGCTGATCAAAAAGAAAAGAGAAATGACCCAAATCAACAAAATCATGAATGAAAGAGGAGAGATCACAAACAACACCAAAGAAATACAAACAATTATAAGAACGTAATCTGAGCAACCCTAGGGCAGCAAATTCCATAACCTGGAAGAAATGGGTGCATTCCTAGAGATGTGTCAACTAACAAAACTGACCCAGGAAGAAATAGAAAACATGAACAGTCCTATAACCACGAAGGCAATTGAAGTAGTCATCAAAAACCTCCCAAGAAACCAAAGCCCAGGGCCAGATGGTTTCCCAGGGGAATTCTATCAGACATTTAAAGAAGAATTAATACCTATTCTCCTGAAACTGTTCCAAACAATAGAAATGGAAGGAAAACTTCCAAACTCATTTATGAGGCCACCATTACCTTGATTCCAAAACCAGACAAAGATCCCATCAAAAAGGAGAATTAGAGACCAATATCCTTGATGAACATCGATGCAAAAATTCTCACCAAAATACTAGCCAAGAGGACCCAACAGTACATGAAAAGGAGTATTCACCATGACCAAGTGGGATTTATCCCTGGGCTGCAAGGCTGGTTCAACATCCGCAAATCAGTCAACGTGATCAAATATATTAACAAAAGAAAGAACGAGCATCATATGATCCTCTCAATAGATGCAGAAAAAGCATTGGACAAAGTACAGCACCCTTTCTGGATCAAAACTCTTCAGAGTATAGGGACAGCGGGTACATACCTCAATATCATAAAAGCCATCTACGAAAACCCTACAGCGAATATCATTCTCAATGGGGAAAAGCTGAGATCTTTTCCCCTAAGGTCAGGAACGCGGCAGGGATAGCCATTCTCACCACTGCTATTCAACATAGTATTAGAAGTCCTAGCCACAGCAGTCAGACAACAAAAAGAAATCAAAAGCATCCAAATCGGCAGAGAGGAAGTCAAACTCTCACTCTTTGCAGATGATATGATACTTTATGTGGAAAACCCAAAAGACTCCACCCCAAAACTGCTAGAACTCACACAGCAATTCCGTCAAGTAGCAGGCTATAAAATCAATGCACAGGAATCAGTGGCATTCCTATACACCAACAACAAGACAGAAGAGAGACAAATCAAGGAGTCGATCCCATTCACAACTGCACCCAAAACCAGAAGAGACCTAGGAATATATTCATCCCAAGAGGCAAAGGATCTGTACTCAGAAAACTACAAAATACGCAGGAAAGAAATTGAAGAAGACACAAAGAAACGGAAAAACGTTCCATGCTCATGGATTGGGAGAACCAACATTGTGAAGAGGTCAATGCTACCTAGAGCAATCTACACATGCAATGCAATCGCCATCAAAATACCATCCACTTTTTTCCAGGAAATGGAACAAATACTCCTAAAATTTGAATGGAACCAGAAGAGACCCCGAATAGCCAGAGGAATATTGAGAAAGAAAAGCAAAGCTGGCGGCATCACAATTCTGGACTTCCAGCTCTATGACAAAGCTGTCATCAACAAGACAGTATGGTACTGGCACAAAAACAGACACATGGATCCATGGAACAGAATCGAGAGCCCAGAAATGGACCCTCAACTCTATGGTCAACTTATCTTTGACAGAGCAGGAAGGAATGTCCAATGGCAAAAAGAGAGTCTCTTCAACAACTGGTGTTGGGAGAATTGGACAGCCCCATGCAGAAGAATGACAGTGGACCATTTCCTGACACCACACACAAAAGTAGACTCCAAATGGTTGAAAGACCTCAATGTGAGACAGGAGTCCATCAAAATCCTAAAGGAGAACACAGGTAGCAAGCACTTCGACCTCAGCCGCAGCAACTTCTTCCTAGAAACATCACCAAAGGCACGGGAAGCCAGGGCAAAAATGAACTATTGGGATTTCATCAAGATAAAAAGCTTTGGCACAGCAAAAGAAACAGTCCACAAAACCAAAAGACAACCGACAGAATGGGAGAAATTATTTGCAAATGACCTATCAGATAAAGGGCTACTACCCAATATGTATAAAAACTTATCAAACTCAACACCCAAAGAACAAATAATCCAATCAAGAAATAGGCAGAAGACATGAACAGACATTTTTCCAAAGAAGACATCCAAATGGCCCACAGGCACATGAAAAAGTGCTCAACACGGCTTGGCATCAGAGAAATCCAAATCAAAACCTCAATGAGATACCACCTCACACCCGTCAGAATGGCTCAAATGAACAAGTCAGGGAACGACAGAGTTTGGCGGGGATGTGGAGATAGGGGAACCCGCCGACACTGGTGGTGGGAATGCAAGCTGCTGCAACCCCTCTGGAAAACAGTATGGAGGTTCCTCACACAGTTGAAATTAGAGCTACCATTCGATCCAACATTTGCACTCCTGGGTATTTACCCCAAAGATACAAATGTAGGGACCCGAAGCGGTACGTGCACCCCATTGTTTATAGCAGCAATGTCCACAATAGCCAAACTGTGGAAACAGCCAAGATGTCCATCGACAGATGAATGGATAAAGAAGAGGTGATATATATATACACAATGGACTATTACGCAGCCATCAAAAGCAATGAGATGTTGCCATGGACAACGACGTGGATGGAACTGGAGGGTCCGACGATTAGTGAAATAAGTCAATCAGAGAAAGACATGTATCATATGACCCCACTGATATGAGGGATTCTTAATCTCAGGAACAGAGTGAGGCTTGCTGGAGTGGTCGGGGGTGGGAGGGATGGGGTGGCTGGGTGATAGACATTGGGGAGGGTATGAGCTACGGTGAGCGCTGTGAATTGTGTAAGATTGTTGAATCACAGATCTGTACTTCTAAAACAACGCAACATATTTTAAGAATAAAGGAAAAGAAGGAGACAGCAGGAGTGGAAGAATGAAGGGGAGTTAGTGAGAGGATGAGACGGACCAGGAGAGATGATGGGTTCTGAAAAAAAATCTGAGGTTTCTAGAGGGGAGGTGGGTCAGGGGATTGGTTAGCCTGGTGGTGGGTATTAAAGAGGGCACATTCTCAATGGAGCACTGTGTGTTAGGAACAAACAATGAATCATGGGACACTACACCAAAACAAATGATGTACTCCATGGTGATTAACAAAGCAATAAAAAACAAAGACTGTAATAAGAGATGAAGAAGGACACTATATCCTACTTAAAGGGTCTATCCAACAAGAAGATCTCACAATTGTAAATATCTATGCCCCGAACATGGGAGCATCCAATTATATAAGGCAATTAAGAAGAAAAGCAAAGAAACACATTGACCACCATACAATCATAGTGGGGGACTTTAACACCCCCCCTGACTGAAATGGCCAGATCATCTAAGCAAAAGATCAACAAGGAAATAAAGACTTTAAATGACACACTGGACCAAATGGACTTCACAGACATATTCAGAACGTTCCATCCCAATGCAACGGAATACACATTCTTCTCTAGTGCCCATGGAACATTCTCCAGAATGGATCACATCCTAGGTCACAAATCAGGTCTCAACCGGTACCCAAAGATTGGGATCATTCCCTGCACATTTTCAGACCACAATGTTTTGAAACTAGAACTCAATCACAAGAGGAGAGTCGGAAAGAACTCAAATACATGGAGGCTAAAGAGCATCCTACGAAAGAATGAATGGGTCAACCAGGAAATTAAAGAAGAATTTAAAAAGTTCATGGAAACCAATGAAAATGAAAACTCAACTGTCCAAAATCTTTGGGATACAGCCAAGGCAGTCCTGCGAGGAAAGTATATAGCAATACAAGCCTTTCTCAAGAAACAAGAAAGGTCTCAAATACACACCCAACCCTACACCTAAAGGAGCTGGAGAAAGAACGGCAAATAAAGCCTAAACCGAGCAGGAGAAGAGAAATCATGCAGTTCAGAGCAGAAATCAATGAAATAGAACCCAGAAGAACAGTAGAAGTGATCAACGGAACTAGGAGCTGGTACTTTGAAAGAATTCACAAGATTGATACACCCCTGTCCAGGCTGATCAAAAAGAAAAGAGAAATGACCCAAATCAACAAAATCATGAATGAAAGAGGAGAGATCACAAACAACACCAAAGAAATACAAACAATTATAAGAACGTAATCTGAGCAACCCTAGGGCAGCAAATTCCATAACCTGGAAGAAATGGGTGCATTCCTAGAGATGTGTCAACTAACAAAACTGACCCAGGAAGAAATAGAAAACATGAACAGTCCTATAACCACGAAGGCAATTGAAGTAGTCATCAAAAACCTCCCAAGAAACCAAAGCCCAGGGCCAGATGGTTTCCCAGGGGAATTCTATCAGACATTTAAAGAAGAATTAATACCTATTCTCCTGAAACTGTTCCAAACAATAGAAATGGAAGGAAAACTTCCAAACTCATTTATGAGGCCACCATTACCTTGATTCCAAAACCAGACAAAGATCCCATCAAAAAGGAGAATTAGAGACCAATATCCTTGATGAACATCGATGCAAAAATTCTCACCAAAATACTAGCCAAGAGGACCCAACAGTACATGAAAAGGAGTATTCACCATGACCAAGTGGGATTTATCCCTGGGCTGCAAGGCTGGTTCAACATCCGCAAATCAGTCAACGTGATCAAATACATTAACAAAAGAAAGAACGAGAATCATAGGATCCTCTCAATAGATGCAGAAAAAGCATTGGACAAAGTACAGCACCCTTTCTGGATCAAAACTCTTCAGAGTATAGGGACAGCGGGTACATACCTCAATATCATAAAAGCCATCTACGAAAACCCTACAGCGAATATCATTCTCAATGGTGAAAAGCTGAGATCTTTTCCCCTAAGGTCAGGAACGCGGCAGGGATAGCCATTCTCACCACTGCTATTCAACATAGTATTAGAAGTCCTAGCCACAGCAATCAGACAACAAAATGTAATCCAAGGCATCCAAATCGGCAGAGAGGAAGTCAAACTCTCACTCTTTGCAGATGATATGATACTTTATGTGGAAAACCCAAAAGACTCCACCCCAAAACTGCTAGAACTCACACAGCAATTCCGTCAAGTAGCAGGCTATAAAATCAATGCACAGGAATCAGTGGCATTCCTATACACCAACAACAAGACAGAAGAGAGACAAATCAAGGAGTCGATCCCATTCACAACTGCACCCAAAACCAGAAGAGACCTAGGAATATATTCATCCCAAGAGGCAAAGGATCTGTACTCAGAAAACTACAAAATACGCAGGAAAGAAATTGAAGAAGACACAAAGAAACGGAAAAACGTTCCATGCTCATGGATTGGGAGAACCAACATTGTGAAGAGGTCAATGCTACCTAGAGCAATCTACACATGCAATGCAATCCCCATCAAAATACCATCCACTTTTTTCCAGGAAATGGAACAAATACTCCTAAAATTTGAATGGAACCAGAAGAGACCCCGAATAGCCAGAGGAATATTGAGAAAGAAAAGCAAAGCTGGCGGCATCACAATTCTGGACTTCCAGCTCTATGACAAAGCTGTCATCAACAAGACAGTATGGTACTGGCACAAAAACAGACACATGGATCCATGGAACAGAATCGAGAGCCCAGAAATGGACCCTCAACTCTATGGTCAACTTATCTTTGACAGAGCAGGAAGGAATGTCCAATGGCAAAAAGAGAGTCTCTTCAACAACTGGTGTTGGGAGAATTGGACAGCCCCATGCAGAAGAATGACAGTGGACCATTTCCTGACACCACACACAAAAGTAGACTCCAAATGGTTGAAAGACCTCAATGTGAGACTGGAGTCCATCAAAATCCTAAAGGAGAACACAGGTAGCAAGCTCTTCGACCTCAGCCGCAGCAACTTCTTCCTAGAAACATCACCAAAGGCACGGGAAGCCAGGGCAAAAATGAACTATTGGGATTTCATCAAGATAAAAAGCTTTGGCACAGCAAAAGAAACAGTCCACAAAACCAAAAGACAACCGACAGAATGGGAGAAATTATTTGCAAATGACCTATCAGATAAAGGGCTACTACCCAATATGTATAAAAACTTATCAAACTCAACACCCAAAGAACAAATAATCCAATCAAGAAATAGGCAGAAGACATGAACAGAGATTTTTCCAAAGAAGACATCCAAATGGCCCACAGGCACATGAAAAAGTGCTCAACACGGCTTGGCATCAGAGAAATCCAAATGAAAACCTCAATGAGATACCACCTCACACCCGTCAGAATGGCTCAAATGAACAAGTCAGGGAACGACAGAGTTTGGCGGGGATGTGGAGATAGGGGAACCCGCCGACACTGGTGGTGGGAATGCAAGCTGCTGCAACCCCTCTGGAAAACAGTATGGAGGTTCCTCACACAGTTGAAATTAGAGCTACCCTTCGATCCAACATTTGCACTCCTGGGTATTTACCCCAAAGATACAAATGTAGGGACCCGAAGCGGTACGTGCACCCCATTGTTTATAGCAGCAATGTCCACAATAGCCAAACTGTGGAAACAGCCAAGATGTCCATCGACAGATGAATGGATAAAGAAGAGGTGGTATATATATACACAATGGACTATTTCGCAGCCATCAAAAGGAATGAGATGTTGCCATGGACAACGACGTGGATGGAACTGGAGGGTCCGACGATTAGTGAAATAAGTCAATCAGAGAAAGACATGTATCATATGACCCCACTGATATGAGGGATTCTTAATCTCAGGAACAGAGTGAGGCTTGCTGGAGTGGTCGGGGGTGGGAGGGATGGGGTGGCTGGGTGATAGACATTGGGGAGGGTATGAGCTACGGTGAGCGCTGTGAATTGTGTAAGACTGTTGAATCACAGATCTGTACTTCTGAAACAACGCAACATATTTTAAGAATAAAGGAAAAGAAGGAGACAGCAGGAGTGGAAGAATGAAGGGGAGTTAGTGAGAGGATGAGACGGACCAGGAGAGATGATGGGTTCTGAAAAAAAATCTGAGGTTTCTAGAGGGGAGGTGGGTCGGGGGATTGGTTAGCCTGGTGGTGGGTATTAAAGAGGGCACATTCTCCATGGAGCACTGTGTGTTAGGAACAAACAATGAATCATGGGACACTACACCAAAACAAATGATGTACTCCATGGTGATTAACAAAGCAATAAAAAACAAAGACTGTAATAAGAGATGAAGAAGGACACTATATCCTACTTAAAGGGTCTATCCAACAAGAAGATCTCACAATTGTAAATATCTATGCCCCGAACATGGGAGCATCCAATTATATAAGGCAATTAAGAAGAAAAGCAAAGAAACACATTGACCACCATACAATCATAGTGGGGGCTTTAACACTCCCCCTGACTGAAATGGCCAGATCATCTAAGCAAAAGATCAACAAGGAAATAAAGACTTTAAATGACACACTGGACCAAATGGACTTCACAGACATATTCAGAACGTTCCATCCCAATGCAACGGAATACACATTCTTCTCTAGTGCCCATGGAACATTCTCCAGAATGGATCACATCCTAGGTCACAAATCAGGTCTCAACCGGTACCCAAAGATTGGGATCATTCCCTGCACATTTTCAGACCACAATGTTTTGAAACTAGAACTCAATCAGAAGAGGAGAGTCGGAAAGACCTCAAATACATGGAGGCTAAAGAGCATCCTACGAAAGAATGAATGGGTCAACCAGGAAATTAATGAAGAATTTAAAAAGTTCATAGAAACCAATGAAAATGAAAACTCAACTGTCCAAAATCTTTGGGATACAGCCAAGGCAGTCCTGCGAGGAAAGTATATAGCAATACAAGCCTTTCTCAAGAAACAAGAAAGGTCTCAAATACACACCCAACCCTACACCTAAAGGAGCTGGAGAAAGAACGGCAAATAAAGCCTAAACCCAGCAGGAGAAGAGAAATCATGCAGTTCAGAGCAGAAATCAATGAAATAGAACCCAGAAGAACAGTAGAAGTGATCAACGGAACTAGGAGCTGGTACTTTGAAAGAATTCACAAGATTGATACACCCCTGTCCAGGCTGATCAAAAAGAAAAGAGAAATGACCCAAATCAACAAAATCATGAATGAAAGAGGAGAGATCACAAACAACACCAAAGAAATACAAACAATTATAAGAACGTAATCTGAGCAACCCTAGGGCAGCAAATTCCATAACCTGGAAGAAATGGGTGCATTCCTAGAGATGTGTCAACTAACAAAACTGACCCAGGAAGAAATAGAAAACATGAACAGTCCTATAACCACGAAGGCAATTGAAGTAGTCATCAAAAACCTCCCAAGAAACCAAAGCCCAGGGCCAGATGGTTTCCCAGGGGAATTCTATCAGACATTTAAAGAAGAATTAATACCTATTCTCCTGAAACTGTTCCAAACAATAGAAATGGAAGGAAAACTTCCAAACTCATTTATGAGGCCACCATTACCTTGATTCCAAAACCAGACAAAGATCCCATCAAAAAGGAGAATTAGAGACCAATATCCTTGATGAACATCGATGCAAAAATTCTCACCAAAATACTAGCCAAGAGGACCCAACAGTACATGAAAAGGAGTATTCACCATGACCAAGTGGGATTTATCCCTGGGCTGCAAGGCTGGTTCAACATCCGCAAATCAGTCAACGTGATCAAATACATTAACAAAAGAAAGAACGAGAATCATATGATCCTCTCAATAGATGCAGAAAAAGCATTGGACAAAGTACAGCACCCTTTCTGGATCAAAACTCTTCAGAGTATAGGGACAGCGGGTACATACCTCAATATCATAAAAGCCATCTACGAAAACCCTACAGCGAAAATCATTCTCAATGGTGAAAAGCTGAGATCTTTTCCCCTAAGGTCAGGAACGCGGCAGGGATAGCCATTCTCACCACTGCTATTCAACATAGTATTAGAAGTACTAGCCACAGCAATCAGACAACAAAATGTAATCCAAGGCATCCAAATCGGCAGAGAGGAAGTCAAACTCTCACTCTTTGCAGATGATATGATACTTTATGTGGAAAACCCAAAAGACTCCACCCCAAAACTGCTAGAACTCACACAGCAATTCCGTCAAGTAGCAGGCTATAAAATCAATGCACAGGAATCAGTGGCATTCCTATACACCAACAACAAGACAGAAGAGAGACAAATCAAGGAGTCGATCCCATTCACAACTGCACCCAAAACCAGAAGAGACCTAGGAATATATTCATCCCAAGAGGCAAAGGATCTGTACTCAGAAAACTACAAAATACGCAGGAAAGTAATTGAAGAAGACACAAAGAAACGGAAAAAGGTTCCATGCTCATGGATTGGGAGAACCAACATTGTGAAGAGGTCAATGCTACCTAGAGCAATCTACACATGCAATGCAATCCCCATCAAAATACCATCCACTTTTTTCCAGGAAATGGAACAAATACTCCTAAAATTTGAATGGAACCAGAAGAGACCCCGAATAGCCAGAGGAATATTGAGAAGAAAAGCAAAGCTGGCGGCATCACAATTGTGGACTTCCAGCTCTATGACAAAGCTGTCATCAACAAGACAGTATGGTACTGGCACAAAAACAGACACATGGATCCATGGAACAGAATCGAGAGCCCAGAAATGGACCCTCAACTCTATGGTCAACTTATCTTTGACAGAGCAGGAAGGAATGTCCAATGGCAAAAAGAGAGTCTCTTCAACAACTGGTGTTGGGAGAATTGGACAGCCCCATGCAGAAGAATGACAGTGGACCATTTCCTGACACCACACACAAAAGTAGACTCCAAATGGTTGAAAGACCTCAATGTGAGACAGGAGTCCATCAAAATCCTAAAGGAGAACACAGGTAGCAAGCACTTCGACCTCAGCCGCAGCAACTTCTTCCTAGAAACATCACCAAAGGCACGGGAAGCCAGGGCAAAAATGAACTATTGGGATTTCATCAAGATAAAAAGCTTTGGCACAGCAAAAGAAACAGTCCACAAAACCAAAAGACAACCGACAGAATGGGAGAAATTATTTGCAAATGACCTATCAGATAAAGGGCTACTACCCAATATGTATAAAAACTAATCAAACTCAACACCCAAAGAACAAATAATCCAATCAAGAAATAGGCAGAAGACATGAACAGACATTTTTCCAAAGAAGACATCCAAATGGCCCACAGGCACATGAAAAAGTGCTCAACACGGCTTGGCATCAGAGAAATCCAAATGAAAACCTCAATGAGATACCACCTCACACCCGTCAGAATGGCTCAAATGAACAAGTCAGGGAACGACAGAGTTTGGCGGGGATGTGGAGATAGGGGAACCCGCCGACACTGGTGGTGGGAATGCAAGCTGCTGCAACCCCTCTGGAAAACAGTATGGAGGTTCCTCACACAGTTGAAATTAGAGCTACCATTCGATCCAACATTTGCACTCCTGGGTATTTACCCCAAAGATACAAATGTAGGGACCCGAAGCGGTACGTGCACCCCATTGTTTATAGCAGCAATGTCCACAATAGCCAAACTGTGGAAACAGCCAAGATGTCCATCGACAGATGAATGGATAAAGAAGAGGTGGTATATATATACACAATGGACTATTACGCAGCCATCAAAAGGAATGAGATGTTGCCATGGACAACGACGTGGATGGAACTGGAGGGTCCGACGATTAGTGAAATAAGTCAATCAGAGAAAGACATGTATCATATGACCCCACTGATATGAGGGATTCTTAATCTCAGGAACAGAGTGAGGCTTGCTGGAGTGGTCGGGGGTGGGAGGGATGGGGTGGCTGGGTGATAGACATTGGGGAGGGTATGAGCTACGGTGAGCGCTGTGAATTGTGTAAGACGGTTGAATCACAGATCTGTACTTCTGAAACAACGCAACATATTTTAAGAATAAAGGAAAAGAAGGAGACAGCAGGAGTGGAAGAATGAAGGGGAGTTAGTGAGAGGATGAGACGGACCAGGAGAGATGATGGGTTCTGAAAAAAAATCTGAGGTTTCTAGAGGGGAGGTGGGTCGGGGGATTGGTTAGCCTGGTGGTGGGTATTAAAGAGGGCACATTCTCCATGGAGCACTGTGTGTTAGGAACAAACAATGAATCATGGGACACTACACCAAAACAAATGATGTACTCCATGGTGATTAACAAAGCAATAAAAAACAAAGACTGTAATAAGAGATGAAGAAGGACACTATATCCTACTTAAAGGGTCTATCCAACAAGAAGATCTCACAATTGTAAATATCTATGCCCCGAACATGGGAGCATCCAATTATATAAGGCAATTAAGAAGAAAAGCAAAGAAACACATTGACCACCATACAATCATAGTGGGGGACTTTAACACCCCCCCTGACTGAAATGGCCAGATCATCTAAGCAAAAGATCAACAAGGAAATAAAGACTTTAAATGACACACTGGACCAAATGGACTTCACAGACATATTCAGAACGTTCCATCCCAATGCAACGGAATACACATTCTTCTCTAGTGCCCATGGAACATTCTCCAGAATGGATCACATCCTAGGTCACAAATCAGGTCTCAACCGGTACCCAAAGATTGGGATCATTCCCTGCACATTTTCAGACCACAATGTTTTGAAACTAGAACTCAATCACAAGAGGAGAGTCGGAAAGACCTCAAATACATGGAGGCTAAAGAGCATCCTACGAAAGAATGAATGGGTCAACCAGGAAATTAAAGAAGAATTTAAAAAGTTCATGGAAACCAATGAAAATGAAAACTCAACTGTCCAAAATCTTTGGGATACAGCCAAGGCAGTCCTGCGAGGAAAGTATATAGCAATACAAGCCTTTCTCAAGAAACAAGAAAGGTCTCAAATACACACCCAACCCTACACCTAAAGGAGCTGGAGAAAGAACGGCAAATAAAGCCTAAACCCAGCAGGAGAAGAGAAATCATGCAGTTCAGAGCAGAAATCAATGAAATAGAACCCAGAAGAACAGTAGAAGTGATCAACGGAACTAGGAGCTGGTACTTTGAAAGAATTCACAAGATTGATACACCCCTGTCCAGGCTGATCAAAAAGAAAAGAGAAATGACCCAAATCAACAAAATCATGAATGAAAGAGGAGAGATCACAAACAACACCAAAGAAATACAAACAATTATAAGAACGTAATCTGAGCAACCCTAGGGCAGCAAATTCCATAACCTGGAAGAAATGGGTGCATTCCTAGAGATGTGTCAACTAACAAAACTGACCCAGGAAGAAATAGAAAACATGAACAGTCCTATAACCACGAAGGCAATTGAAGTAGTCATCAAAAACCTCCCAAGAAACCAAAGCCCAGGGCCAGATGGTTTCCCAGGGGAATTCTATCAGACATTTAAAGAAGAATTAATACCTATTCTCCTGAAACTGTTCCAAACAATAGAAATGGAAGGAAAACTTCCAAACTCATTTATGAGGCCACCATTACCTTGATTCCAAAACCAGACAAAGATCCCATCAAAAAGGAGAATTAGAGACCAATATCCTTGATGAACATCGATGCAAAAATTCTCACCAAAACTCTAGCCAAGAGGACCCAACAGTACATGAAAAGGAGTATTCACCATGACCAAGTGGGATTTATCCCTGGGCTGCAAGGCTGGTTCAACATCCGCAAATCAGTCAACGTGATCAAATACATTAACAAAAGAAAGAACGAGAATCATATGATCCTCTCAATAGATGCAGAAAAAGCATTGGACAAAGTACAGCACCCTTTCTGGATCAAAACTCTTCAGAGTATAGGGACAGCGGGTACATACCTCAATATCATAAAAGCCATCTACGAAAACCCTACAGCGAATATCATTCTCAATGGGGAAAAGCTGAGATCTTTTCCCCTAAAGTCAGCAACGCGGCAGGGATAGCCACTCTCACCACTGCTATTCAACATAGTATTAGAAGTCCTAGCCACAGCAATCAGACAACAAAAGTAATCCAAGGCATCCAAATCGGCAGAGAGGAAGTCAAACTCTCACTCTTGGCAGATGATATGATACATTATGTGGAAAACCCAAAAGACTCCACCCCAAAACTGCTAGAACTCACACAGCAATTCCGTCATGTAGCAGGCTATAAAATCAATGCACAGGAATCAGTGGCATTCCTATACAACAACAACAAGACAGAAGAGAGACAAATCAAGGAGTCGATCCCATTCACAACTGCACCCAAAACCAGAAGAGACCTAGGAATATATTGAACCCAAGAGGCAAGGGATCTGTACCCAGAAAACTACAAAATACGCAGGAAAGAAATTGAAGAAGACACAAAGAAACGGAAAAACTTTCCATGCTCATGGATTGGGAGAACCAACATTGTGAAGAGGTCAATGCTACCTAGAGCAATCTACACATGCAATGCAATCCCCATCAAAATACCATCCACTTTTTTCCAGGAAATGGAACAAATACTCCTAAAATTTGAATGGAACCAGAAGAGACCCCGAATAGCCAGAGGAATATTGAGAAAGAAAAGCAAAGCTGGCGGCATCACAATTCTGGACTTCCAGCTCTATGACAAAGCTGTCATCATCAAGACAGTATGGTACTGGCACAAAAACAGACACATGGATCCATGGAACAGAATCGAGAGCCCAGAAATGGACCCTCAACTCTATGGTCAACTTATCTTTGACAGAGCAGGAAGGAATGTCCAATGGCAAAAAGAGAGTCTCTTCAACAACTGGTGTTGGGAGAATTGGACAGCCCCATGCAGAAGAATGACACTGGACCATTTCCTGACACCACACACAGAAGTAGACGCCAAATGGTTGAAAGACCTCAATGTGAGACAGGAGTCCATCAAAATCCTAAAGGAGAACACAGGTAGCAAGCTCTTCGACCTCAGCCGCAGCAACTTCTTCCTAGAAACATCACCAAAGGCACGGGAAGCCAGGGCAAAAATGAACTATTGGGATTTCATCAAGATAAAAAGCTTTGGCACAGCAAAAGAAACAGTCCACAAAACCAAAAGACAACCGACAGAATGGGAGAAATTATTTGCAAATGACCTATCAGATAAAGGGCTACTATCCAATATGTATAAAAACTTATCAAACTCAACACCCAAAGAACAAATAATCCAATCAAGAAATAGGCTGAAGACATGAACAGACATTTTTCCAAAGAAGACATCCAAATGGCCCACAGGCACATGAAAAAGTGCTCAACACGGCTCGGCATCAGGGAAATCCAAATCAAAACCTCAATGAGATACCACCTCACACCCGTCAGAATGGCTCAAATGAACAAGTCAGGGAACGACAGAGGTTGGCGGGGATGTGGAGAAAGGGGAACCCTCCTACACTGGTGGTGGGAATGCAAGCTGGTGCAACCCCTCTGGAAAAGTGTATGGAGGTTCCTCAAACAGTTATAATTAGAGCTACCATTCGATCCAGCAATTGCACTCCTGGGTATTTACCCCAAAGATACAAATGTAGGTACCCGAAGCGGTACGTGCACCCCATTGTTTATAGCAGCAATATCCACAATAGCCAAACGGTGGAAAGAGCCAAGATGTCCATCGACAGATGAATGGATAAAGAAGAGGTGGTATATATATACACAATGGACTATTACGCAGCCATCAAAAGGAATGAGGTGTTGCCATGGACAACGACGTGGATGGAACTGGAGGGTCCGACGATTAGTGAAATAAGTCAATCAGAGAAAGACATGTATCATATGACCTCACTGATATGAGGGATTCTTAATCTCAGGAACAGAGTGAGGCTTGCCGGAGTGGTCGGGGGGGGGGGATGGGGTGGCTGGGTGATAGACTTTGGGGAGGGTATGAGCTACGGTGAGCGCTGTGAATTGTGTAAGACTGTTGAATCACAGATCTGTACTTCTGAAACAAATAACGCAACATATTTTAAGAATAAAGGAAAACAAGGAGACAGCAGGAGAGGAAGAATGAAGGGGAGTTAGTGAGAGGGGGAGACGGACCAGGAGAGATGATGGATTCTGAAAAAAAATCCGAGGTTTCTAGAGGGGAGGTGGGTCGGTGGATTGGTTTGACTGGTGATGGTTATTAAAGAGGGCACATTCTGCATGGAGCACTGTGTGTTATGAACAAACAATGAATCATGGGACAGTACACCAAAACAAATGATGTAGTACATGGTGATTAACAAAGCAATAAAAAACAAAGACTGTAATAAGAGATGAAGAAGGACACTATATCCTACTTAAAGGGTCTATCCAACAAGAAGATCTCACAATTGTAAATATCTATGCCCCGAACATGGGAGCATCCAATTATATAAGGCAATTAAGAAGAAAAGCAAAGAAACACATTGACCACCATACAATCATAGTGGGGGACTTTAACACCCCCCTGACTGAAATGGCCAGATCATCTAAGCAAAAGATCAACAAGGAAATAAAGACTTTAAATGACACACTGGACCAAATGGACTTCACAGACATATTCAGAACGTTCCATCCCAATGCAACGGAATACACATTCTTCTCTAGTGCCCATGGAACATTCTCCAGAATGGATCACATCCTAGGTCACAAATCAGGTCTCAACCGGTACCCAAAGATTGGGATCATTCCCTGCACATTTTCAGACCACAATGCTTTGAAACTAGAACTCAATCACAAGAGGAAAGTGGGAAAGAACTCAAATACATGGAGGCTAAAGAGCATCCTACGAAAGAATGAATGGGTCAACCAGGAAATTAAAGAAGAATTTAAAAAGTTCATGGAAACCAATGAAAATGAAAACTCAACTGTCCAAAATCTTTGGGATACAGCCAAGGCAGTCCTGCGAGGAAAGTATATAGCAATACAAGCCTTTCTCAAGAAACAAGAAAGGTCTCAAATACACACCCAACCCTACACCTAAAGGAGCTGGAGAAAGAACGGCAAATAAAGCCTAAACCCAGCAGGAGAAGAGAAATCATGCAGTTCAGAGCAGAAATCATTGAAATAGAACCCAGAAGAACAGTAGAAGTGATCAACGGAACTAGGAGCTGGTACTTTGAAAGAATTCACAAGATTGATACACCCCTGTCCAGGCTGATCAAAAAGAAAAGAGAAATGACCCAAATCAACAAAATCATGAATGAAAGAGGAGAGATCACAAACAACACCAAAGAAATACAAACAATTATAAGAACGTAATCTGAGCAACCCTAGGGCAGCAAATTCCATAACCTGGAAGAAATGGGTGCATTCCTAGAGATGTGTCAACTAACAAAACTGACCCAGGAAGAAATAGAAAACATGAACAGTCCTATAACCACGAAGGCAATTGAAGTAGTCATCAAAAACCTCCCAAGAAACCAAAGCCCAGGGCCAGATGGTTTCCCAGGGGAATTCTATCAGACATTTAAAGAAGAATTAATACCTATTCTCCTGAAACTGTTCCAAACAATAGAAATGGAAGGAAAACTTCCAAACTCATTTATGAGGCCACCATTACCTTGATTCCAAAACCAGACAAAGATCCCATCAAAAAGGAGAATTAGAGACCAATATCCTTGATGAACATCGATGCAAAAATTCTCACCAAAACTCTAGCCAAGAGGACACAACAGTACATGAAAAGGAGTCTTCACCATGACCAAGTGGGATTTATCCCTGGGCTGCAAGGCTGGTTCAACATCCGCAAATCAGTCAACGTGATCAAATACATTAACAAAAGAAAGAACGAGAATCATATGATCCTCTCAATAGATGCAGAAAAAGCATTGGACAAAGTACAGCACCCTTTCTGGATCAAAACTCTTCAGAGTATAGGGACAGCGGGTACATACCTCAATATCATAAAAGCCATCTACGAAAACCCTACAGCGAATATCATTCTCAATGGGGAAAAGCTGAGATCTTTTCCCCTAAGGTCAGGAACGCGGCAGGGATAGCCAATCTCACCACTGCTATTCAACATAGTATTAGAAGTCCTAGCCACAGCAATCAGACAACAAAAAGTAATCCAAGGCATCCAAATCGGCAGAGAGGAAGTCAAACTCTCACTCTTTGCAGATGATATGATACTTTATGTGGAAAACCCAAAAGACTCCACCCCAAAACTGCTAGAACTCACACAGCAATTCCGTCAAGTAGCAGGCTATAAAATCAATGCACAGGAATCAGTGGCATTCCTATACACCAACAACAAGACAGAAGAGAGACAAATCAAGGAGTCGATCCCATTCACAACTGCACCCAAAACCAGAAGAGACCTAGGAATATATTCATCCCAAGAGGCAAAGGATCTGTACCCAGAAAACTACAAAATACGCAGGAAAGAAATTGAAGAAGACACAAAGAAACGGAAAAACTTTCCATGCTCATGGATTGGGAGAACCAACATTGTGAAGAGGTCAATGCTACCTAGAGCAATCTACACATGCAATGCAATCCCCATCAAAATACCATCCACTTTTTTCCAGGAAATGGAACAAATACTCCTAAAATTTGAATGGAACCAGAAGAGACCCCGAATAGCCAGAGGAATATTGAGAAAGAAAAGCAAAGCTGGCGGCATCACAATTCTGGACTTCCAGCTCTATGACAAAGCTGTCATCATCAAGACAGTATGGTACTGGCACAAAAACAGACACATGGATCCATGGAACAGAATCGAGAGCCCAGAAATGGACCCTCAACTCTATGGTCAACTTATCTTTGACAGAGCAGGAAGGAATGTCCAATGGCAAAAAGAGAGTCTCTTCAACAACTGGTGTTGGGAGAATTGGACAGCCCCATGCAGAAGAATGACACTGGACCATTTCCTGACACCACACACAGAAGTAGACGCCAAATGGTTGAAAGACCTCAATGTGAGACAGGAGTCCATCAAAATCCTAAAGGAGAACACAGGTAGCAAGCTCTTCGACCTCAGCCGCAGCAACTTCTTCCTAGAAACATCACCAAAGGCACGGGAAGCCAGGGCAAAAATGAACTATTGGGATTTCATCAAGATAAAAAGCTTTGGCACAGCAAAAGAAACAGTCCACAAAACCAAAAGACAACCGACAGAATGGAAGAAATTATTTGCAAATGACCTATCAGATAAAGGGCTACTATCCAATATGTATAAAAACTTATCAAACTCAACACCCAAAGAACAAATAATCCAATCAAGAAATAGGCAGAAGACATGAACAGACATTTTTCCAAAGAAGACATCCAAATGGCCCACAGGCACATGAAAAAGTGCTCAACACGGCTCGGCATCAGGGAAATCCAAATCAAAACCTCAATGAGATACCACCTCACACCCGTCAGAATGGCTCAAATGAACAAGTCAGGGAACGACAGAGGTTGGCGGGGATGTGGAGAAAGGGGAACCCTCCTACACTGGTGGTGGGAATGCAAGCTGGTGCAACCCCTCTGGAAAAGTGTATGGAGGTTCCTCAAACAGTTATAATTAGAGCTACCATTCGATCCAGCAATTGCACTCCTGGGTATTTACCCCAAAGATACAAATGTAGGGACCCGAAGCGGTACGTGCACCCCATTGTTTATAGCAGCAATATCCACAATAGCCAAACGGTGGAAAGAGCCAAGATGTCCATCGACAGATGAATGGATAAAGAAGAGGTGGTATATATATACACAATGGACTATTACGCAGCCATCAAAAGGAATGAGGTGTTGCCATGGACAACGACGTGGATGGAACTGGAGGGTCCGACGATTAGTGAAATAAGTCAATCAGAGAAAGACATGTATCATATGACCTCACTGATATGAGGGATTCTTAATCTCAGGAACAGAGTGAGGCTTGCTGGAGTGGTCGGGGGGGGGATGGGGTGGCTGGGTGATAGACTTTGGGGAGGGTATGAGCTACGGTGAGCGCTGTGAATTGTGTAAGACTGTTGAATCACAGATCTGTACTTCTGAAACAAATAACGCAACATATTTTAAGAATAAAGGAAAACAAGGAGACAGCAGGAGAGGAAGAATGAAGGGGAGTTAGTGAGAGGGGGAGACGGACCAGGAGAGATGATGGATTCTGAAAAATAATCCGAGGTTTCTAGAGGGGAGGTGGGTCGGTGGATTGGTTTGACTGGTGATGGTTATTAAAGAGGGCACATTCTGCATGGAGCACTGTGTGTTAGGAATAAAACAATGAATCATGGGACAGTACACCAAAACAAATGATGTAGTACATGGTGATTAACAAAGCAATAAAAAACAAAGACTGTAATAAGAGATGAAGAAGGACACTATATCCTACTTAAAGGGTCTATCCAACAAGAAGATCTCACAATTGTAAATATCTATGCCCCGAACATGGGAGCATCCAATTATATAAGGCAATTAAGAAGAAAAGCAAAGAAACACATTGACCACCATACAATCATAGTGGGGGACTTTAACACCCCCCTGACTGAAATGGCCAGATCATCTAAGCAAAAGATCAACAAGGAAATAAAGACTTTAAATGACACACTGGACCAAATGGACTTCACAGACATATTCAGAACGTTCCATCCCAATGCAACGGAATACACATTCTTCTCTAGTGCCCATGGAACATTCTCCAGAATGGATCACATCCTAGGTCACAAATCAGGTCTCAACCGGTACCCAAAGTTTGGGATCATTCCCTGCACATTTTCAGACCACAATGCTTTGAAACTAGAACTCAATCACAAGAGGAAAGTGGGAAAGAACTCAAATACATGGAGGCTAAAGAGCATCCTACGAAAGAATGAATGGGTCAACCAGGAAATTAAAGAAGAATTTAAAAAGTTCATGGAAACCAATGAAAATGAAAACTCAACTGTCCAAAATCTTTGGGATACAGCCAAGGCAGTCCTGCGAGGAAAGTATATAGCAATACAAGCCTTTCTCAAGAAACAAGAAAGGTCTCAAATACACACCCAACCCTACACCTAAAGGAGCTGGAGAAAGAACGGCAAATAAAGCCTAAACCCAGCAGGAGAAGAGAAATCATGCAGTTCAGAGCAGAAATCATTGAAATAGAACCCAGAAGAACAGTAGAAGTGATCAACGGAACTAGGAGCTGGTACTTTGAAAGAATTCACAAGATTGATACACCCCTGTCCAGGCTGATCAAAAAGAAAAGAGAAATGACCCAAATCAACAAAATCATGAATGAAAGAGGAGAGATCACAAACAACACCAAAGAAATACAAACAATTATAAGAACGTAATCTGAGCAACCCTAGGGCAGCAAATTCCATAACCTGGAAGAAATGGGTGCATTCCTAGAGATGTGTCAACTAACAAAACTGACCCAGGAAGAAATAGAAAACATGAACAGTCCTATAACCACGAAGGCAATTGAAGTAGTCATCAAAAACCTCCCAAGAAACCAAAGCCCAGGGCCAGATGGTTTCCCAGGGGAATTCTATCAGACATTTAAAGAAGAATTAATACCTATTCTCCTGAAACTGTTCCAAACAATAGAAATGGAAGGAAAACTTCCAAACTCATTTATGAGGCCACCATTACCTTGATTCCAAAACCAGACAAAGATCCCATCAAAAAGGAGAATTAGAGACCAATATCCTTGATGAACATCGATGCAAAAATTCTCACCAAAACTCTAGCCAAGAGGACACAACAGTACATGAAAAGGAGTCTTCACCATGACCAAGTGGGATTTATCCCTGGGCTGCAAGGCTGGTTCAACATCCGCAAATCAGTCAACGTGATCAAATACATTAACAAAAGAAAGAACGAGCATCATATGATCCTCTCAATAGATGCAGAAAAAGCATTGGACAAAGTACAGCACCCTTTCTGGATCAAAACTCTTCAGAGTATAGGGACAGCGGGTACATACCTCAATATCATAAAAGCCATCTACGAAAACCCTACAGCGAATATCATTCTCAATGGGGAAAAGCTGAGATCTTTTCCCCTAAGGTCAGGAACGCGGCAGGGATAGCCAATCTCACCACTGCTATTCAACATAGTATTAGAAGTCCTAGCCACAGCAATCAGACAACAAAAAGTAATCCAAGGCATCCAAATCGGCAGAGAGGAAGTCAAACTCTCACTCTTTGCAGATGATATGATACTTTATGTGGAAAACCCAAAAGACTCCACCCCAAAACTGCTAGAACTCACACAGCAATTCCGTCAAGTAGCAGGCTATAAAATCAATGCACAGGAATCAGTGGCATTCCTATACACCAACAACAAGACAGAAGAGAGACAAATCAAGGAGTCGATCCCATTCACAACTGCACCCAAAACCAGAAGAGACCTAGGAATATATTCATCCCAAGAGGCAAAGGATCTGTACCCAGAAAACTACAAAATACGCAGGAAAGAAATTGAAGAAGACACAAAGAAACGGAAAAACTTTCCATGCTCATGGATTGGGAGAACCAACATTGTGAAGAGGTCAATGCTACCTAGAGCAATCTACACATGCAATGCAATCCCCATCAAAATACCATCCACTTTTTTCCAGGAAATGGAACAAATACTCCTAAAATTTGAATGGAACCAGAAGAGACCCCGAATAGCCAGAGGAATATTGAGAAAGAAAAGCAAAGCTGGCGGCATCACAATTCTGGACTTCCAGCTCTATGACAAAGCTGTCATCATCAAGACAGTATGGTACTGGCACAAAAACAGACACATGGATCCATGGAACAGAATCGAGAGCCCAGAAATGGACCCTCAACTCTATGGTCAACTTATCTTTGACAGAGCAGGAAGGAATGTCCAATGGCAAAAAGAGAGTCTCTTCAACAACTGGTGTTGGGAGAATTGGACAGCCCCATGCAGAAGAATGACACTGGACCATTTCCTGACACCACACACAGAAGTAGACGCCAAATGGTTGAAAGACCTCAATGTGAGACAGGAGTCCATCAAAATCCTAAAGGAGAACACAGGTAGCAAGCTCTTCGACCTCAGCCGCAGCAACTTCTTCCTAGAAACATCACCAAAGGCACGGGAAGCCAGGGCAAAAATGAACTATTGGGATTTCATCAAGATAAAAAGCTTTGGCACAGCAAAAGAAACAGTCCACAAAACCAAAAGACAACCGACAGAATGGGAGAAATTATTTGCAAATGACCTATCAGATAAAGGGCTACTATCCAATATGTATAAAAACTTATCAAACTCAACACCCAAAGAACAAATAATCCAATCAAGAAATAGGCAGAAGACATGAACAGACATTTTTCCAAAGAAGACATCCAAATGGCCCACAGGCACATGAAAAAGTGCTCAACACGGCTCGGCATCAGGGAAATCCAAATCAAAACCTCAATGAGATACCACCTCACACCCGTCAGAATGGCTCAAATGAACAAGTCAGGGAACGACAGAGGTTGGCGGGGATGTGGAGAAAGGGGAACCCTCCTACACTGGTGGTGGGAATGCAAGCTGGTGCAACCCCTCTGGAAAAGTGTATGGAGGTTCCTCAAACAGTTATAATTAGAGCTACCATTCGATCCAGCAATTGCACTCCTGGGTATTTACCCCAAAGAAACAAATGTAGGGACCCGAAGCGGTACGTGCACCCCATTGTTTATAGCGGCAATATCCACAATAGCCAAACGGTGGAAAGAGCCAAGATGTCCATCGACAGATGAATGGATAAAGAAGAGGTGGTATATATATACACAATGGACTATTACGCAGCCATCAAAAGGAATGAGGTGTTGCCATGGACAACGACGTGGATGGAACTGGAGGGTCCGACGATTAGTGAAATAAGTCAATCAGAGAAAGACATGTATCATATGACCTCACTGATATGAGGGATTCTTAATCTCAGGAACAGAGTGAGGCTTGCTGGAGTGGTCGGGGGGGGGATGGGGTGGCTGGGTGATAGACTTTGGGGAGGGTATGAGCTACGGTGAGCGCTGTGAATTGTGTAAGACTGTTGAATCACAGATCTGTACTTCTGAAACAAAGAACGCAACATATTTTAAGAATAAAGGAAAACAAGGAGACAGCAGGAGAGGAAGAATGAAGGGGAGTTAGTGAGAGGGGGAGACGGACCAGGAGAGATGATGGATTCTGAAAAATAATCCGAGGTTTCTAGAGGGGAGGTGGGTCGGTGGATTGGTTTGACTGGTGATGGTTATTAAAGAGGGCACATTCTGCATGGAGCACTGTGTGTTAGGAACAAACAATGAATCATGGGACAGTACACCAAAACAAATGATGTAGTACATGGTGATTAACAAAGCAATAAAAAACAAAGACTGTAATAAGAGATGAAGAAGGACACTATATCCTACTTAAAGGGTCTATCCAACAAGAAGATCTCACAATTGTAAATATCTATGCCCCGAACATGGGAGCATCCAATTATATAAGGCAATTAAGAAGAAAAGCAAAGAAACACATTGACCACCATACAATCATAGTGGGGGACTTTAACACCCCCCTGACTGAAATGGCCAGATCATCTAAGCAAAAGATCAACAAGGAAATAAAGACTTTAAATGACACACTGGACCAAATGGACTTCACAGACATATTCAGAACGTTCCATCCCAATGCAACGGAATACACATTCTTCTCTAGTGCCCATGGAACATTCTCCAGAATGGATCACATCCTAGGTCACAAATCAGGTCTCAACCGGTACCCAAAGATTGGGATCATTCCCTGCACATTTTCAGACCACAATGCTTTGAAACTAGAACTCAATCACAAGAGGAAAGTGGGAAAGAACTCAAATACATGGAGGCTAAAGAGCATCCTACGAAAGAATGAATGGGTCAACCAGGAAATTAAAGAAGAATTTAAAAAGTTCATGGAAACCAATGAAAATGAAAACTCAACTGTCCAAAATCTTTGGGATACAGCCAAGGCAGTCCTGCGAGGAAAGTATATAGCAATACAAGCCTTTCTCAAGAAACAAGAAAGGTCTCAAATACACACCCAACCCTACACCTAAAGGAGCTGGAGAAAGAACGGCAAATAAAGCCTAAACCCAGCAGGAGAAGAGAAATCATGCAGTTCAGAGCAGAAATCATTGAAATAGAACCCAGAAGAACAGTAGAAGTGATCAACGGAACTAGGAGCTGGTACTTTGAAAGAATTCACAAGATTGATACACCCCTGTCCAGGCTGATCAAAAAGAAAAGAGAAATGACCCAAATCAACAAAATCATGAATGAAAGAGGAGAGATCACAAACAACACCAAAGAAATACAAACAATTATAAGAACGTAATCTGAGCAACCCTAGGGCAGCAAATTCCATAACCTGGAAGAAATGGGTGCATTCCTAGAGATGTGTCAACTAACAAAACTGACCCAGGAAGAAATAGAAAACATGAACAGTCCTATAACCACGAAGGCAATTGAAGTAGTCATCAAAAACCTCCCAAGAAACCAAAGCCCAGGGCCAGATGGTTTCCCAGGGGAATTCTATCAGACATTTAAAGAAGAATTAATACCTATTCTCCTGAAACTGTTCCAAACAATAGAAATGGAAGGAAAACTTCCAAACTCATTTATGAGGCCACCATTACCTTGATTCCAAAACCAGACAAAGATCCCATCAAAAAGGAGAATTAGAGACCAATATCCTTGATGAACATCGATGCAAAAATTCTCACCAAAACTCTAGCCAAGAGGACACAACAGTACATGAAAAGGAGTCTTCACCATGACCAAGTGGGATTTATCCCTGGGCTGCAAGGCTGGTTCAACATCCGCAAATCAGTCAACGTGAGCAAATACATTAACAAAAGAAAGAACGAGAATCATATGATCCTCTCAATAGATGCAGAAAAAGCATTGGACAAAGTACAGCACCCTTTCTGGATCAAAACTCTTCAGAGTATAGGGACAGCGGGTACATACCTCAATATCATAAAAGCCATCTACGAAAACCCTACAGCGAATATCATTCTCAATGGGGAAAAGCTGAGATCTTTTCCCCTAAGGTCAGGAACGCGGCAGGGATAGCCAATCTCACCACTGCTATTCAACATAGTATTAGAAGTCCTAGCCACAGCAATCAGACAACAAAAAGTAATCCAAGGCATCCAAATCGGCAGAGAGGAAGTCAAACTCTCACTCTTTGCAGATGATATGATACTTTATGTGGAAAACCCAAAAGACTCCACCCCAAAACTGCTAGAACTCACACAGCAATTCCGTCAAGTAGCAGGCTATAAAATCAATGCACAGGAATCAGTGGCATTCCTATACACCAACAACAAGACAGAAGAGAGACAAATCAAGGAGTCGATCCCATTCACAACTGCACCCAAAACCAGAAGAGACCTAGGAATATATTCATCCCAAGAGGCAAAGGATCTGTACCCAGAAAACTACAAAATACGCAGGAAAGAAATTGAAGAAGACACAAAGAAACGGAAAAACTTTCCATGCTCATGGATTGGGAGAACCAACATTGTGAAGAGGTCAATGCTACCTAGAGCAATCTACACATGCAATGCAATCCCCATCAAAATACCATCCACTTTTTTCCAGGAAATGGAACAAATACTCCTAAAATTTGAATGGAACCAGAAGAGACCCCGAATAGCCAGAGGAATATTGAGAAAGAAAAGCAAAGCTGGCGGCATCACAATTCTGGACTTCCAGCTCTATGACAAAGCTGTCATCATCAAGACAGTATGGTACTGGCACAAAAACAGACACATGGATCCATGGAACAGAATCGAGAGCCCAGAAATGGACCCTCAACTCTATGGTCAACTTATCTTTGACAGAGCAGGAAGGAATGTCCAATGGCAAAAAGAGAGTCTCTTCAACAACTGGTGTTGGGAGAATTGGACAGCCCCATGCAGAAGAATGACACTGGACCATTTCCTGACACCACACACAGAAGTAGACGCCAAATGGTTGAAAGACCTCAATGTGAGACAGGAGTCCATCAAAATCCTAAAGGAGAACACAGGTAGCAAGCTCTTCGACCTCAGCCGCAGCAAATTCTTCCTAGAAACATCACCAAAGGCACGGGAAGCCAGGGCAAAAATGAACTATTGGGATTTCATCAAGATAAAAAGCTTTGGCACAGCAAAAGAAACAGTCCACAAAACCAAAAGACAACCGACAGAATGGGAGAAATTATTTGCAAATGACCTATCAGATAAAGGGCTACTATCCAATATGTATAAAAACTTATCAAACTCAACACCCAAAGAACAAATAATCCAATCAAGAAATAGGCAGAAGACATGAACAGACATTTTTCCAAAGAAGACATCCAAATGGCCCACAGGCACATGAAAAAGTGCTCAACACGGCTCGGCATCAGGGAAATCCAAATCAAAACCTCAATGAGATACCACCTCACACCCGTCAGAATGGCTCAAATGAACAAGTCAGGGAACGACAGAGGTTGGCGGGGATGTGGAGAAAGGGGAACCCTCCTACACTGGTGGTGGGAATGCAAGCTGGTGCAACCCCTCTGGAAAAGTGTATGGAGGTTCCTCAAACAGTTATAATTAGAGCTACCATTCGATCCAGCAATTGCACTCCTGGGTATTTACCCCAAAGATACAAATGTAGGGACCCGAAGCGGTACGTGCACCCCATTGTTTATAGCGGCAATATCCACAATAGCCAAACGGTGGAAAGAGCCAAGATGTCCATCGACAGATGAATGGATAAAGAAGAGGTGGTATATATATACACAATGGACTATTACGCAGCCATCAAAAGGAATGAGGTGTTGCCATGGACAACGACGTGGATGGAACTGGAGGGTCCGACGATTAGTGAAATAAGTCAATCAGAGAAAGACATGTATCATATGACCTCACTGATATGAGGGATTCTTAATCTCAGGAACAGAGTGAGGCTTGCTGGAGTGGTCGGGGGGGGGATGGGGTGGCTGGGTGATAGACTTTGGGGAGGGTATGAGCTACGGTGAGCGCTGTGAATTGTGTAAGACTGTTGAATCACAGATCTGTACTTCTGAAACAAATAACGCAACATATTTTAAGAATAAAGGAAAACAAGGAGACAGCAGGAGAGGAAGAATGAAGGGGAGTTAGTGAGAGGGGGAGACGGACCAGGAGAGATGATGGATTCTGAAAAATAATCCGAGGTTTCTAGAGGGGAGGTGGGTCGGTGGATTGGTTTGACTGGTGATGGTTATTAAAGAGGGCACATTCTGCATGGAGCACTGTGTGTTAGGAACAAACAATGAATCATGGGACAGTACACCAAAACAAATGATGTAGTACATGGTGATTAACAAAGCAATAAAAAACAAAGACTGTAATAAGAGATGAAGAAGGACACTATATCCTACTTAAAGGGTCTATCCAACAAGAAGATCTCACAATTGTAAATATCTATGCCCCGAACATGGGAGCATCCAATTATATAAGGCAATTAAGAAGAAAAGCAAAGAAACACATTGACCACCATACAATCATAGTGGGGGACTTTAACACCCCCCTGACTGAAATGGCCAGATCATCTAAGCAAAAGATCAACAAGGAAATAAAGACTTTAAATGACACACTGGACCAAATGGACTTCACAGACATATTCAGAACGTTCCATCCCAATGCAACGGAATACACATTCTTCTCTAGTGCCCATGGAACATTCTCCAGAATGGATCACATCCTAGGTCACAAATCAGGTCTCAACCGGTACCCAAAGATTGGGATCATTCCCTGCACATTTTCAGACCACAATGCTTTGAAACTAGAACTCAATCACAAGAGGAAAGTGGGAAAGAACTCAAATACATGGAGGCTAAAGAGCATCCTACGAAAGAATGAATGGGTCAACCAGGAAATTAAAGAAGAATTTAAAAAGTTCATGGAAACCAATGAAAATGAAAACTCAACTGTCCAAAATCTTTGGGATACAGCCAAGGCAGTCCTGCGAGGAAAGTATATAGCAATACAAGCCTTTCTCAAGAAACAAGAAAGGTCTCAAATACACACCCAACCCTACACCTAAAGGAGCTGGAGAAAGAACGGCAAATAAAGCCTAAACCCAGCAGGAGAAGAGAAATCATGCAGTTCAGAGCAGAAATCATTGAAATAGAACCCAGAAGAACAGTAGAAGTGATCAACGGAACTAGGAGCTGGTACTTTGAAAGAATTCACAAGATTGATACACCCCTGTCCAGGCTGATCAAAAAGAAAAGAGAAATGACCCAAATCAACAAAATCATGAATGAAAGAGGAGAGATCACAAACAACACCAAAGAAATACAAACAATTATAAGAACGTAATCTGAGCAACCCTAGGGCAGCAAATTCCATAACCTGGAAGAAATGGGTGCATTCCTAGAGATGTGTCAACTAACAAAACTGACCCAGGAAGAAATAGAAAACATGAACAGTCCTATAACCACGAAGGCAATTGAAGTAGTCATCAAAAACCTCCCAAGAAACCAAAGCCCAGGGCCAGATGGTTTCCCAGGGGAATTCTATCAGACATTTAAAGAAGAATTAATACCTATTCTCCTGAAACTGTTCCAAACAATAGAAATGGAAGGAAAACTTCCAAACTCATTTATGAGGCCACCATTACCTTGATTCCAAAACCAGACAAAGATCCCATCAAAAAGGAGAATTAGAGACCAATATCCTTGATGAACATCGATGCAAAAATTCTCACCAAAACTCTAGCCAAGAGGACACAACAGTACATGAAAAGGAGTCTTCACCATGACCAAGTGGGATTTATCCCTGGGCTGCAAGGCTGGTTCAACATCCGCAAATCAGTCAACGTGATCAAATACATTAACAAAAGAAAGAACGAGAATCATATGATCCTCTCAATAGATGCAGAAAAAGCATTGGACAAAGTACAGCACCCTTTCTGGATCAAAACTCTTCAGAGTATAGGGACAGCGGGTACATACCTCAATATCATAAAAGCCATCTACGAAAACCCTACAGCGAATATCATTCTCAATGGGGAAAAGCTGAGATCTTTTCCCCTAAGGTCAGGAACGCGGCAGGGATAGCCAATCTCACCACTGCTATTCAACATAGTATTAGAAGTCCTAGCCACAGCAATCAGACAACAAAAAGTAATCCAAGGCATCCAAATCGGCAGAGAGGAAGTCAAACTCTCACTCTTTGCAGATGATATGATACTTTATGTGGAAAACCCAAAAGACTCCACCCCAAAACTGCTAGAACTCACACAGCAATTCCGTCAAGTAGCAGGCTATAAAATCAATGCACAGGAATCAGTGGCATTCCTATACACCAACAACAAGACAGAAGAGAGACAAATCAAGGAGTCGATCCCATTCACAACTGCACCCAAAACCAGAAGAGACCTAGGAATATATTCATCCCAAGAGGCAAAGGATCTGTACCCAGAAAACTACAAAATACGCAGGAAAGAAATTGAAGAAGACACAAAGAAACGGAAAAACTTTCCATGCTCATGGATTGGGAGAACCAACATTGTGAAGAGGTCAATGCTACCTAGAGCAATCTACACATGCAATGCAATCCCCATCAAAATACCATCCACTTTTTTCCAGGAAATGGAACAAATACTCCTAAAATTTGAATGGAACCAGAAGAGACCCCGAATAGCCAGAGGAATATTGAGAAAGAAAAGCAAAGCTGGCGGCATCACAATTCTGGACTTCCAGCTCTATGACAAAGCTGTCATCATCAAGACAGTATGGTACTGGCACAAAAACAGACACATGGATCCATGGAACAGAATCGAGAGCCCAGAAATGGACCCTCAACTCTATGGTCAACTTATCTTTGACAGAGCAGGAAGGAATGTCCAATGGCAAAAAGAGAGTCTCTTCAACAACTGGTGTTGGGAGAATTGGACAGCCCCATGCAGAAGAATGACACTGGACCATTTCCTGACACCACACACAGAAGTAGACGCCAAATGGTTGAAAGACCTCAATGTGAGACAGGAGTCCATCAAAATCCTAAAGGAGAACACAGGTAGCAAGCTCTTCGACCTCAGCCGCAGCAAATTCTTCCTAGAAACATCACCAAAGGCACGGGAAGCCAGGGCAAAAATGAACTATTGGGATTTCATCAAGATAAAAAGCTTTGGCACAGCAAAAGAAACAGTCCACAAAACCAAAAGACAACCGACAGAATGGGAGAAATTATTTGCAAATGACCTATCAGATAAAGGGCTACTATCCAATATGTATAAAAACTTATCAAACTCAACACCCAAAGAACAAATAATCCAATCAAGAAATAGGCAGAAGACATGAACAGACATTTTTCCAAAGAAGACATCCAAATGGCCCACAGGCACATGAAAAAGTGCTCAACACGGCTCGGCATCAGGGAAATCCAAATCAAAACCTCAATGAGATACCACCTCACACCCGTCAGAATGGCTCAAATGAACAAGTCAGGGAACGACAGAGGTTGGCGGGGATGTGGAGAAAGGGGAACCCTCCTACACTGGTGGTGGGAATGCAAGCTGGTGCAACCCCTCTGGAAAAGTGTATGGAGGTTCCTCAAACAGTTATAATTAGAGCTACCATTCGATCCAGCAATTGCACTCCTGGGTATTTACCCCAAAGATACAAATGTAGGGACCCGAAGCGGTACGTGCACCCCATTGTTTATAGCAGCAATATCCACAATAGCCAAACGGTGGAAAGAGCCAAGATGTCCATCGACAGATGAATGGATAAAGAAGAGGTGGTATATATATACACAATGGACTATTACGCAGCCATCAAAAGGAATGAGGTGTTGCCATGGACAACGACGTGGATGGAACTGGAGGGTCCGACGATTAGTGAAATAAGTCAATCAGAGAAAGACATGTATCATATGACCTCACTGATATGAGGGATTCTTAATCTCAGGAACAGAGTGAGGCTTGCTGGAGTGGTCGGGGGGGGGATGGGGTGGCTGGGTGATAGACTTTGGGGAGGGTATGAGCTACGGTGAGCGCTGTGAATTGTGTAAGACTGTTGAATCACAGATCTGTACTTCTGAAACAAATAACGCAACATATTTTAAGAATAAAGGAAAACAAGGAGACAGCAGGAGAGGAAGAATGAAGGGGAGTTAGTGAGAGGGGGAGACGGACCAGGAGAGATGATGGATTCTGAAAAATAATCCGAGGTTTCTAGAGGGGAGGTGGGTCGGTGGATTGGTTTGACTGGTGATGGTTATTAAAGAGGGCACATTCTGCATGGAGCACTGTGTGTTAGGAACAAACAATGAATCATGGGACAGTACACCAAAACAAATGATGTAGTACATGGTGATTAACAAAGCAATAAAAAACAAAGACTGTAATAAGAGATGAAGAAGGACACTATATCCTACTTAAAGGGTCTATCCAACAAGAAGATCTCACAATTGTAAATATCTATGCCCCGAACATGGGAGCATCCAATTATATAAGGCAATTAAGAAGAAAAGCAAAGAAACACATTGACCACCATACAATCATAGTGGGGGACTTTAACACCCCCCTGACTGAAATGGCCAGATCATCTAAGCAAAAGATCAACAAGGAAATAAAGACTTTAAATGACACACTGGACCAAATGGACTTCACAGACATATTCAGAACGTTCCATCCCAATGCAACGGAATACACATTCTTCTCTAGTGCCCATGGAACATTCTCCAGAATGGATCACATCCTAGGTCACAAATCAGGTCTCAACCGGTACCCAAAGATTGGGATCATTCCCTGCACATTTTCAGACCACAATGCTTTGAAACTAGAACTCAATCACAAGAGGAAAGTGGGAAAGAACTCAAATACATGGAGGCTAAAGAGCATCCTACGAAAGAATGAATGGGTCAACCAGGAAATTAAAGAAGAATTTAAAAAGTTCATGGAAACCAATGAAAATGAAAACTCAACTGTCCAAAATCTTTGGGATACAGCCAAGGCAGTCCTGCGAGGAAAGTATATAGCAATACAAGCCTTTCTCAAGAAACAAGAAAGGTCTCAAATACACACCCAACCCTACACCTAAAGGAGCTGGAGAAAGAACGGCAAATAAAGCCTAAACCCAGCAGGAGAAGAGAAATCATGCAGTTCAGAGCAGAAATCATTGAAATAGAACCCAGAAGAACAGTAGAAGTGATCAACGGAACTAGGAGCTGGTACTTTGAAAGAATTCACAAGATTGATACACCCCTGTCCAGGCTGATCAAAAAGAAAAGAGAAATGACCCAAATCAACAAAATCATGAATGAAAGAGGAGAGATCACAAACAACACCAAAGAAATACAAACAATTATAAGAACGTAATCTGAGCAACCCTAGGGCAGCAAATTCCATAACCTGGAAGAAATGGGTGCATTCCTAGAGATGTGTCAACTAACAAAACTGACCCAGGAAGAAATAGAAAACATGAACAGTCCTATAACCACGAAGGCAATTGAAGTAGTCATCAAAAACCTCCCAAGAAACCAAAGCCCAGGGCCAGATGGTTTCCCAGGGGAATTCTATCAGACATTTAAAGAAGAATTAATACCTATTCTCCTGAAACTGTTCCAAACAATAGAAATGGAAGGAAAACTTCCAAACTCATTTATGAGGCCACCATTACCTTGATTCCAAAACCAGACAAAGATCCCATCAAAAAGGAGAATTAGAGACCAATATCCTTGATGAACATCGATGCAAAAATTCTCACCAAAACTCTAGCCAAGAGGACACAACAGTACATGAAAAGGAGTCTTCACCATGACCAAGTGGGATTTATCCCTGGGCTGCAAGGCTGGTTCAACATCCGCAAATCAGTCAACGTGATCAAATACATTAACAAAAGAAAGAACGAGAATCATATGATCCTCTCAATAGATGCAGAAAAAGCATTGGACAAAGTACAGCACCCTTTCTGGATCAAAACTCTTCAGAGTATAGGGACAGCGGGTACATACCTCAATATCATAAAAGCCATCTACGAAAACCCTACAGCGAATATCATTCTCAATGGGGAAAAGCTGAGATCTTTTCCCCTAAGGTCAGGAACGCGGCAGGGATAGCCAATCTCACCACTGCTATTCAACATAGTATTAGAAGTCCTAGCCACAGCAATCAGACAACAAAAAGTAATCCAAGGCATCCAAATCGGCAGAGAGGAAGTCAAACTCTCACTCTTTGCAGATGATATGATACTTTATGTGGAAAACCCAAAAGACTCCACCCCAAAACTGCTAGAACTCACACAGCAATTCCGTCAAGTAGCAGGCTATAAAATCAATGCACAGGAATCAGTGGCATTCCTATACACCAACAACAAGACAGAAGAGAGACAAATCAAGGAGTCGATCCCATTCACAACTGCACCCAAAACCAGAAGAGACCTAGGAATATATTCATCCCAAGAGGCAAAGGATCTGTACCCAGAAAACTACAAAATACGCAGGAAAGAAATTGAAGAAGACACAAAGAAACGGAAAAACTTTCCATGCTCATGGATTGGGAGAACCAACATTGTGAAGAGGTCAATGCTACCTAGAGCAATCTACACATGCAATGCAATCCCCATCAAAATACCATCCACTTTTTTCCAGGAAATGGAACAAATACTCCTAAAATTTGAATGGAACCAGAAGAGACCCCGAATAGCCAGAGGAATATTGAGAAAGAAAAGCAAAGCTGGCGGCATCACAATTCTGGACTTCCAGCTCTATGACAAAGCTGTCATCATCAAGACAGTATGGTACTGGCACAAAAACAGACACATGGATCCATGGAACAGAATCGAGAGCCCAGAAATGGACCCTCAACTCTATGGTCAACTTATCTTTGACAGAGCAGGAAGGAATGTCCAATGGCAAAAAGAGAGTCTCTTCAACAACTGGTGTTGGGAGAATTGGACAGCCCCATGCAGAAGAATGACACTGGACCATTTCCTGACACCACACACAGAAGTAGACGCCAAATGGTTGAAAGACCTCAATGTGAGACAGGAGTCCATCAAAATCCTAAAGGAGAACACAGGTAGCAAGCTCTTCGACCTCAGCCGCAGCAAATTCTTCCTAGAAACATCACCAAAGGCACGGGAAGCCAGGGCAAAAATGAACTATTGGGATTTCATCAAGATAAAAAGCTTTGGCACAGCAAAAGAAACAGTCCACAAAACCAAAAGACAACCGACAGAATGGGAGAAATTATTTGCAAATGACCTATCAGATAAAGGGCTACTATCCAATATGTATAAAAACTTATCAAACTCAACACCCAAAGAACAAATAATCCAATCAAGAAATAGGCAGAAGACATGAACAGACATTTTTCCAAAGAAGACATCCAAATGGCCCACAGGCACATGAAAAAGTGCTCAACACGGCTCGGCATCAGGGAAATCCAAATCAAAACCTCAATGAGATACCACCTCACACCCGTCAGAATGGCTCAAATGAACAAGTCAGGGAACGACAGAGGTTGGCGGGGATGTGGAGAAAGGGGAACCCTCCTACACTGGTGGTGGGAATGCAAGCTGGTGCAACCCCTCTGGAAAAGTGTATGGAGGTTCCTCAAACAGTTATAATTAGAGCTACCATTCGATCCAGCAATTGCACTCCTGGGTATTTACCCCAAAGATACAAATGTAGGGACCCGAAGCGGTACGTGCACCCCATTGTTTATAGCAGCAATATCCACAATAGCCAAACGGTGGAAAGAGCCAAGATGTCCATCGACAGATGAATGGATAAAGAAGAGGTGGTATATATATACACAATGGACTATTACGCAGCCATCAAAAGGAATGAGGTGTTGCCATGGACAACGACGTGGATGGAACTGGAGGGTCCGACGATTAGTGAAATAAGTCAATCAGAGAAAGACATGTATCATATGACCTCACTGATATGAGGGATTCTTAATCTCAGGAACAGAGTGAGGCTTGCTGGAGTGGTCGGGGGGGGGATGGGGTGGCTGGGTGATAGACTTTGGGGAGGGTATGAGCTACGGTGAGCGCTGTGAATTGTGTAAGACTGTTGAATCACAGATCTGTACTTCTGAAACAAATAACGCAACATATTTTAAGAATAAAGGAAAACAAGGAGACAGCAGGAGAGGAAGAATGAAGGGGAGTTAGTGAGAGGGGGAGACGGACCAGGAGAGATGATGGATTCTGAAAAATAATCCGAGGTTTCTAGAGGGGAGGTGGGTCGGTGGATTGGTTTGACTGGTGATGGTTATTAAAGAGGGCACATTCTGCATGGAGCACTGTGTGTTAGGAACAAACAATGAATCATGGGACAGTACACCAAAACAAATGATGTAGTACATGGTGATTAACAAAGCAATAAAAAACAAAGACTGTAATAAGAGATGAAGAAGGACACTATATCCTACTTAAAGGGTCTATCCAACAAGAAGATCTCACAATTGTAAATATCTATGCCCCGAACATGGGAGCATCCAATTATATAAGGCAATTAAGAAGAAAAGCAAAGAAACACATTGACCACCATACAATCATAGTGGGGGACTTTAACACCCCCCTGACTGAAATGCCCAGATCATCTAAGCAAAAGATCAACAAGGAAATAAAGACTTTAAATGACACACTGGACCAAATGGACTTCACAGACATATTCAGAACGTTCCATCCCAATGCAACGGAATACACATTCTTCTCTAGTGCCCATGGAACATTCTCCAGAATGGATCACATCCTAGGTCACAAATCAGGTCTCAACCGGTACCCAAAGATTGGGATCATTCCCTGCACATTTTCAGACCACAATGCTTTGAAACTAGAACTCAATCACAAGAGGAAAGTGGGAAAGAACTCAAATACATGGAGGCTAAAGAGCATCCTACGAAAGAATGAATGGGTCAACCAGGAAATTAAAGAAGAATTTAAAAAGTTCATGGAAACCAATGAAAATGAAAACTCAACTGTCCAAAATCTTTGGGATACAGCCAAGGCAGTCCTGCGAGGAAAGTATATAGCAATACAAGCCTTTCTCAAGAAACAAGAAAGGTCTCAAATACACACCCAACCCTACACCTAAAGGAGCTGGAGAAAGAACGGCAAATAAAGCCTAAACCCAGCAGGAGAAGAGAAATCATGCAGTTCAGAGCAGAAATCATTGAAATAGAACCCAGAAGAACAGTAGAAGTGATCAACGGAACTAGGAGCTGGTACTTTGAAAGAATTCACAAGATTGATACACCCCTGTCCAGGCTGATCAAAAAGAAAAGAGAAATGACCCAAATCAACAAAATCATGAATGAAAGAGGAGAGATCACAAACAACACCAAAGAAATACAAACAATTATAAGAACGTAATCTGAGCAACCCTAGGGCAGCAAATTCCATAACCTGGAAGAAATGGGTGCATTCCTAGAGATGTGTCAACTAACAAAACTGACCCAGGAAGAAATAGAAAACATGAACAGTCCTATAACCACGAAGGCAATTGAAGTAGTCATCAAAAACCTCCCAAGAAACCAAAGCCCAGGGCCAGATGGTTTCCCAGGGGAATTCTATCAGACATTTAAAGAAGAATTAATACCTATTCTCCTGAAACTGTTCCAAACAATAGAAATGGAAGGAAAACTTCCAAACTCATTTATGAGGCCACCATTACCTTGATTCCAAAACCAGACAAAGATCCCATCAAAAAGGAGAATTAGAGACCAATATCCTTGATGAACATCGATGCAAAAATTCTCACCAAAACTCTAGCCAAGAGGACACAACAGTACATGAAAAGGAGTCTTCACCATGACCAAGTGGGATTTATCCCTGGGCTGCAAGGCTGGTTCAACATCCGCAAATCAGTCAACGTGATCAAATACATTAACAAAAGAAAGAACGAGAATCATATGATCCTCTCAATAGATGCAGAAAAAGCATTGGACAAAGTACAGCACCCTTTCTGGATCAAAACTCTTCAGAGTATAGGGACAGCGGGTACATACCTCAATATCATAAAAGCCATCTACGAAAACCCTACAGCGAATATCATTCTCAATGGGGAAAAGCTGAGATCTTTTCCCCTAAGGTCAGGAACGCGGCAGGGATAGCCAATCTCACCACTGCTATTCAACATAGTATTAGAAGTCCTAGCCACAGCAATCAGACAACAAAAAGTAATCCAAGGCATCCAAATCGGCAGAGAGGAAGTCAAACTCTCACTCTTTGCAGATGATATGATACTTTATGTGGAAAACCCAAAAGACTCCACCCCAAAACTGCTAGAACTCACACAGCAATTCCGTCAAGTAGCAGGCTATAAAATCAATGCACAGGAATCAGTGGCATTCCTATACACCAACAACAAGACAGAAGAGAGACAAATCAAGGAGTCGATCCCATTCACAACTGCACCCAAAACCAGAAGAGACCTAGGAATATATTCATCCCAAGAGGCAAAGGATCTGTACCCAGAAAACTACAAAATACGCAGGAAAGAAATTGAAGAAGACACAAAGAAACGGAAAAACTTTCCATGCTCATGGATTGGGAGAACCAACATTGTGAAGAGGTCAATGCTACCTAGAGCAATCTACACATGCAATGCAATCCCCATCAAAATACCATCCACTTTTTTCCAGGAAATGGAACAAATACTCCTAAAATTTGAATGGAACCAGAAGAGACCCCGAATAGCCAGAGGAATATTGAGAAAGAAAAGCAAAGCTGGCGGCATCACAATTCTGGACTTCCAGCTCTATGACAAAGCTGTCATCATCAAGACAGTATGGTACTGGCACAAAAACAGACACATGGATCCATGGAACAGAATCGAGAGCCCAGAAATGGACCCTCAACTCTATGGTCAACTTATCTTTGACAGAGCAGGAAGGAATGTCCAATGGCAAAAAGAGAGTCTCTTCAACAACTGGTGTTGGGAGAATTGGACAGCCCCATGCAGAAGAATGACACTGGACCATTTCCTGACACCACACACAGAAGTAGACGCCAAATGGTTGAAAGACCTCAATGTGAGACAGGAGTCCATCAAAATCCTAAAGGAGAACACAGGTAGCAAGCTCTTCGACCTCAGCCGCAGCAACTTCTTCCTAGAAACATCACCAAAGGCACGGGAAGCCAGGGCAAAAATGAACTATTGGGATTTCATCAAGATAAAAAGCTTTGGCACAGCAAAAGAAACAGTCCACAAAACCAAAAGACAACCGACAGAATGGGAGAAATTATTTGCAAATGACCTATCAGATAAAGGGCTACTATCCAATATGTATAAAAACTTATCAAACTCAACACCCAAAGAACAAATAATCCAATCAAGAAATAGGCAGAAGACATGAACAGACATTTTTCCAAAGAAGACATCCAAATGGCCCACAGGCACATGAAAAAGTGCTCAACACGGCTCGGCATCAGGGAAATCCAAATCAAAACCTCAATGAGATACCACCTCACACCCGTCAGAATGGCTCAAATGAACAAGTCAGGGAACGACAGAGGTTGGCGGGGATGTGGAGAAAGGGGAACCCTCCTACACTGGTGGTGGGAATGCAAGCTGGTGCAACCCCTCTGGAAAAGTGTATGGAGGTTCCTCAAACAGTTATAATTAGAGCTACCATTCGATCCAGCAATTGCACTCCTGGGTATTTACCCCAAAGATACAAATGTAGGGACCCGAAGCGGTACGTGCACCCCATTGTTTATAGCAGCAATATCCATAATAGCCAAACGGTGGAAAGAGCCAAGATGTCCATCGAGAGATGAATGGATAAAGAAGAGGTGGTATATATATACACAATGGACTATTACGCAGCCATCAAAAGGAATGAGGTGTTGCCATGGACAACGACGTGGATGGAACTGGAGGGTCCGACGATTAGTGAAATAAGTCAATCAGAGAAAGACATGTATCATATGACCTCACTGATATGAGGGATTCTTAATCTCAGGAACAGAGTGAGGCTTGCTGGAGTGGTCGGGGGGGGGATGGGGTGGCTGGGTGATAGACTTTGGGGAGGGTATGAGCTACGGTGAGCGCTGTGAATTGTGTAAGACTGTTGAATCACAGATCTGTACTTCTGAAACAAATAACGCAAAATATTTTAAGAATAAAGGAAAACAAGGAGACAGCAGGAGAGGAAGAATGAAGGGGAGTTAGTGAGAGGGGGAGACGGACCAGGAGAGATGATGGATTCTGAAAAATAATCCGAGGTTTCTAGAGGGGAGGTGGGTCGGTGGATTGGTTTGACTGGTGATGGTTATTAAAGAGGGCACATTCTGCATGGAGCACTGTGTGTTAGGAACAAACAATGAATCATGGGACAGTACACCAAAACAAATGATGTAGTACATGGTGATTAACAAAGCAATAAAAAACAAAGACTGTAATAAGAGATGAAGAAGGACACTATATCCTACTTAAAGGGTCTATCCAACAAGAAGATCTCACAATTGTAAATATCTATGCCCCGAACATGGGAGCATCCAATTATATAAGGCAATTAAGAAGAAAAGCAAAGAAACACATTGACCACCATACAATCATAGTGGGGGACTTTAACACCCCCCTGACTGAAATGGCCAGATCATCTAAGCAAAAGATCAACAAGGAAATAAAGACTTTAAATGACACACTGGACAAAATGGACTTCACAGACATATTCAGAACGTTCCATCCCAATGCAACGGAATACACATTCTTCTCTAGTGCCCATGGAACATTCTCCAGAATGGATCACATCCTAGGTCACAAATCAGGTCTCAACCGGTACCCAAAGATTGGGATCATTCCCTGCACATTTTCAGACCACAATGCTTTGAAACTAGAACTCAATCACAAGAGGAAAGTGGGAAAGAACTCAAATACATGGAGGCTAAAGAGCATCCTACGAAAGAATGAATGGGTCAACCAGGAAATTAAAGAAGAATTTAAAAAGTTCATGGAAACCAATGAAAATGAAAACTCAACTGTCCAAAATCTTTGGGATACAGCCAAGGCAGTCCTGCGAGGAAAGTATATAGCAATACAAGCCTTTCTCAAGAAACAAGAAAGGTCTCAAATGCACACCCAACCCTACACCTAAAGGAGCTGGAGAAAGAACGGCAAATAAAGCCTAAACCCAGCAGGAGAAGAGAAATCATGCAGTTCAGAGCAGAAATCATTGAAATAGAACCCAGAAGAACAGTAGAAGTGATCAACGGAACTAGGAGCTGGTACTTTGAAAGAATTCACAAGATTGATACACCCCTGTCCAGGCTGATCAAAAAGAAAAGAGAAATGACCCAAATCAACAAAATCATGAATGAAAGAGGAGAGATCACAAACAACACCAAAGAAATACAAACAATTATAAGAACGTAATCTGAGCAACCCTAGGGCAGCAAATTCCATAACCTGGAAGAAATGGGTGCATTCCTAGAGATGTGTCAACTAACAAAACTGACCCAGGAAGAAATAGAAAACATGAACAGTCCTATAACCACGAAGGCAATTGAAGTAGTCATCAAAAACCTCCCAAGAAACCAAAGCCCAGGGCCAGATGGTTTCCCAGGGGAATTCTATCAGACATTTAAAGAAGAATTAATACCTATTCTCCTGAAACTGTTCCAAACAATAGAAATGGAAGGAAAACTTCCAAACTCATTTATGAGGCCACCATTACCTTGATTCCAAAACCAGACAAAGATCCCATCAAAAAGGAGAATTAGAGACCAATATCCTTGATGAACATCGATGCAAAAATTCTCACCAAAACTCTAGCCAAGAGGACACAACAGTACATGAAAAGGAGTCTTCACCATGACCAAGTGGGATTTATCCCTGGGCTGCAAGGCTGGTTCAACATCCGCAAATCAGTCAACGTGATCAAATACATTAACAAAAGAAAGAACGAGAATCATATGATCCTCTCAATAGATGCAGAAAAAGCATTGGACAAAGTACAGCACCCTTTCTGGATCAAAACTCTTCAGAGTATAGGGACAGCGGGTACATACCTCAATATCATAAAAGCCATCTACGAAAACCCTACAGCGAATATCATTCTCAATGGGGAAAAGCTGAGATCTTTTCCCCTAAGGTCAGGAACGCGGCAGGGATAGCCAATCTCACCACTGCTATTCAACATAGTATTAGAAGTCCTAGCCACAGCAATCAGACAACAAAAAGTAATCCAAGGCATCCAAATCGGCAGAGAGGAAGTCAAACTCTCACTCTTTGCAGATGATATGATACTTTATGTGGAAAACCCAAAAGACTCCACCCCAAAACTGCTAGAACTCACACAGCAATTCCGTCAAGTAGCAGGCTATAAAATCAATGCACAGGAATCAGTGGCATTCCTATACACCAACAACAAGACAGAAGAGAGACAAATCAAGGAGTCGATCCCATTCACAACTGCACCCAAAACCAGAAGAGACCTAGGAATATATTCATCCCAAGAGGCAAAGGATCTGTACCCAGAAAACTACAAAATACGCAGGAAAGAAATTGAAGAAGACACAAAGAAACGGAAAAACTTTCCATGCTCATGGATTGGGAGAACCAACATTGTGAAGAGGTCAATGCTACCTAGAGCAATCTACACATGCAAAGCAATCCCCATCAAAATACCATCCACTTTTTTCCAGGAAATGGAACAAATACTCCTAAAATTTGAATGGAACCAGAAGAGACCCCGAATAGCCAGAGGAATATTGAGAAAGAAAAGCAAAGCTGGCGGCATCACAATTCTGGACTTCCAGCTCTATGACAAAGCTGTCATCATCAAGACAGTATGGTACTGGCACAAAAACAGACACATGGATCCATGGAACAGAATCGAGAGCCCAGAAATGGACCCTCAACTCTATGGTCAACTTATCTTTGACAGAGCAGGAAGGAATGTCCAATGGCAAAAAGAGAGTCTCTTCAACAACTGGTGTTGGGAGAATTGGACAGCCCCATGCAGAAGAATGACACTGGACCATTTCCTGACACCACACACAGAAGTAGACGCCAAATGGTTGAAAGACCTCAATGTGAGACAGGAGTCCATCAAAATCCTAAAGGAGAACACAGGTAGCAAGCTCTTCGACCTCAGCCGCAGCAACTTCTTCCTAGAAACATCACCAAAGGCACGGGAAGCCAGGGCAAAAATGAACTATTGGGATTTCATCAAGATAAAAAGCTTTGGCACAGCAAAAGAAACAGTCCACAAAACCAAAAGACAACCGACAGAATGGGAGAAATTATTTGCAAATGACCTATCAGATAAAGGGCTACTACCCAATATGTATAAAAACTTATCAAACTCAACACCCAAAGAACAAATAATCCAATCAAGAAATAGGCAGAAGACATGAACAGACATTTTTCCAAAGAAGACATCCAAATGGCCCACAGGCACATGAAAAAGTGCTCAACACGGCTTGGCATCAGAGAAATCCAAATGAAAACCTCAATGAGATACCACCTCACACCCGTCAGAATGGCTCAAATGAACAAGTCAGGGAACGACAGAGTTTGGCGGGGATGTGGAGATAGGGGAACCCGCCGACACTGGTGGTGGGAATGCAAGCTGCTGCAACCCCTCTGGAAAACAGTATGGAGGTTCCTCACACAGTTGAAATTAGAGCTACCATTCGATCCAACATTTGCACTCCTGGGTATTTACCCCAAAGATACAAATGTAGGGACCCGAAGCGGTACGTGCACCCCATTGTTTATAGCAGCAATGTCCACAATAGCCAAACTGTGGAAACAGCCAAGATGTCCATCGACAGATGAATGGATAAAGAAGAGGTGGTATATATATACACAATGGACTATTACGCAGCCATCAAAAGGAATGAGATGTTGCCATGGACAACGACGTGGATGGAACTGGAGGGTCCGACGATTAGTGAAATAAGTCAATCAGAGAAAGACATGTATCATATGACCCCACTGATATGAGGGATTCTTAATCTCAGGAACAGAGTGAGGCTTGCTGGAGTGGTCGGGGGTGGGAGGGATGGGGTGGCTGGGTGATAGACATTGGGGAGGGTATGAGCTACGGTGAGCGCTGTGAATTGTGTAAGACTGTTGAATCACAGATCTGTACTTCTGAAACAACGCAACATATTTTAAGAATAAAGGAAAAGAAGGAGACAGCAGGAGTGGAAGAATGAAGGGGAGTTAGTGAGAGGATGAGACGGACCAGGAGAGATGATGGGTTCTGAAAAAAAATCTGAGGTTTCTAGAGGGGAGGTGGGTCGGGGGATTGGTTAGCCTGGTGGTGGGTATTAAAGAGGGCACATTCTCCATGGAGCACTGTGTGTTAGGAACAAACAATGAATCATGGGACAGTACACCAAAACAAATGATGTAGTACATGGTGATTAACAAAGCAATAAAAAACAAAGACTGTAATAAGAGATGAAGAAGGACACTATATCCTACTTAAAGGGTCTATCCAACAAGAAGATCTCACAATTGTAAATATCTATGCCCCGAACATGGGAGCATCCAATTATATAAGGCAATTAAGAAGAAAAGCAAAGAAACACATTGACCACCATACAATCATAGTGGGGGACTTTAACACCCCCCTGACTGAAATGGCCAGATCATCTAAGCAAAAGATCAACAAGGAAATAAAGACTTTAAATGACACACTGGACAAAATGGACTTCACAGACATATTCAGAACGTTCCATCCCAATGCAACGGAATACACATTCTTCTCTAGTGCCCATGGAACATTCTCCAGAATGGATCACATCCTAGGTCACAAATCAGGTCTCAACCGGTACCCAAAGATTGGGATCATTCCCTGCACATTTTCAGACCACAATGCTTTGAAACTAGAACTCAATCACAAGAGGAAAGTGGGAAAGAACTCAAATACATGGAGGCTAAAGAGCATCCTACGAAAGAATGAATGGGTCAACCAGGAAATTAAAGAAGAATTTAAAAAGTTCATGGAAACCAATGAAAATGAAAACTCAACTGTCCAAAATCTTTGGGATACAGCCAAGGCAGTCCTGCGAGGAAAGTATATAGCAATACAAGCCTTTCTCAAGAAACAAGAAAGGTCTCAAATGCACACCCAACCCTACACCTAAAGGAGCTGGAGAAAGAACGGCAAATAAAGCCTAAACCCAGCAGGAGAAGAGAAATCATGCAGTTCAGAGCAGAAATCAATGAAATAGAACCCAGAAGAACAGTAGAAGTGATCAACGGAACTAGGAGCTGGTACTTTGAAAGAATTCACAAGATTGATACACCCCTGTCCAGGCTGATCAAAAAGAAAAGAGAAATGACCCAAATCAACAAAATCATGAATGAAAGAGGAGAGATCACAAACAACACCAAAGAAATACAAACAATTATAAGAACGTAATCTGAGCAACCCTAGGGCAGCAAATTCCATAACCTGGAAGAAATGGGTGCATTCCTAGAGATGTGTCAACTAACAAAACTGACCCAGGAAGAAATAGAAAACATGAACAGTCCTATAACCACGAAGGCAATTGAAGTAGTCATCAAAAACCTCCCAAGAAACCAAAGCCCAGGGCCAGATGGTTTCCCAGGGGAATTCTATCAGACATTTAAAGAAGAATTAATACCTATTCTCCTGAAACTGTTCCAAACAATAGAAATGGAAGGAAAACTTCCAAACTCATTTATGAGGCCACCATTACCTTGATTCCAAAACCAGACAAAGATCCCATCAAAAAGGAGAATTAGAGACCAATATCCTTGATGAACATCGATGCAAAAATTCTCACCAAAACTCTAGCCAAGAGGACACAACAGTACATGAAAAGGAGTCTTCACCATGACCAAGTGGGATTTATCCCTGGGCTGCAAGGCTGGTTCAACATCCGCAAATCAGTCAACGTGATCAAATACATTAACAAAAGAAAGAACGAGAATCATATGATCCTCTCAATAGATGCAGAAAAAGCATTGGACAAAGTACAGCACCCTTTCTGGATCAAAACTCTTCAGAGTATAGGGACAGCGGGTACATACCTCAATATCATAAAAGCCATCTACGAAAACCCTACAGCGAATATCATTCTCAATGGGGAAAAGCTGAGATCTTTTCCCCTAAGGTCAGGAACGCGGCAGGGATAGCCAATCTCACCACTGCTATTCAACATAGTATTAGAAGTCCTAGCCACAGCAATCAGACAACAAAAAGTAATCCAAGGCATCCAAATCGGCAGAGAGGAAGTCAAACTCTCACTCTTTGCAGATGATATGATACTTTATGTGGAAAACCCAAAAGACTCCACCCCAAAACTGCTAGAACTCACACAGCAATTCCGTCAAGTAGCAGGCTATAAAATCAATGCACAGGAATCAGTGGCATTCCTATACACCAACAACAAGACAGAAGAGAGACAAATCAAGGAGTCGATCCCATTCACAACTGCACCCAAAACCAGAAGAGACCTAGGAATATATTCATCCCAAGAGGCAAAGGATCTGTACCCAGAAAACTACAAAATACGCAGGAAAGAAATTGAAGAAGACACAAAGAAACGGAAAAACTTTCCATGCTCATGGATTGGGAGAACCAACATTGTGAAGAGGTCAATGCTACCTAGAGCAATCTACACATGCAAAGCAATCCCCATCAAAATACCATCCACTTTTTTCCAGGAAATGGAACAAATACTCCTAAAATTTGAATGGAACCAGAAGAGACCCCGAATAGCCAGAGGAATATTGAGAAAGAAAAGCAAAGCTGGCGGCATCACAATTCTGGACTTCCAGCTCTATGACAAAGCTGTCATCATCAAGACAGTATGGTACTGGCACAAAAACAGACACATGGATCCATGGAACAGAATCGAGAGCCCAGAAATGGACCCTCAACTCTATGGTCAACTTATCTTTGACAGAGCAGGAAGGAATGTCCAATGGCAAAAAGAGAGTCTCTTCAACAACTGGTGTTGGGAGAATTGGACAGCCCCATGCAGAAGAATGACACTGGACCATTTCCTGACACCACACACAGAAGTAGACGCCAAATGGTTGAAAGACCTCAATGTGAGACAGGAGTCCATCAAAATCCTAAAGGAGAACACAGGTAGCAAGCTCTTCGACCTCAGCCGCAGCAACTTCTTCCTAGAAACATCACCAAAGGCACGGGAAGCCAGGGCAAAAATGAACTATTGGGATTTCATCAAGATAAAAAGCTTTGGCACAGCAAAAGAAACAGTCCACAAAACCAAAAGACAACCGACAGAATGGGAGAAATTATTTGCAAATGACCTATCAGATAAAGGGCTACTACCCAATATGTATAAAAACTTATCAAACTCAACACCCAAAGAACAAATAATCCAATCAAGAAATAGGCAGAAGACATGAACAGACATTTTTCCAAAGAAGACATCCAAATGGCCCACAGGCACATGAAAAAGTGCTCAACACGGCTTGGCATCAGAGAAATCCAAATGAAAACCTCAATGAGATACCACCTCACACCCGTCAGAATGGCTCAAATGAACAAGTCAGGGAACGACAGAGTTTGGCGGGGATGTGGAGATAGGGGAACCCGCCGACACTGGTGGTGGGAATGCAAGCTGCTGCAACCCCTCTGGAAAACAGTATGGAGGTTCCTCACACAGTTGAAATTAGAGCTACCATTCGATCCAACATTTGCACTCCTGGGTATTTACCCCAAAGATACAAATGTAGGGACCCGAAGCGGTACGTGCACCCCATTGTTTATAGCAGCAATGTCCACAATAGCCAAACTGTGGAAACAGCCAAGATGTCCATCGACAGATGAATGGATAAAGAAGAGGTGGTATATATATACACAATGGACTATTACGCAGCCATCAAAAGGAATGAGATGTTGCCATGGACAACGACGTGGATGGAACTGGAGGGTCCGACGATTAGTGAAATAAGTCAATCAGAGAAAGACATGTATCATATGACCCCACTGATATGAGGGATTCTTAATCTCAGGAACAGAGTGAGGCTTGCTGGAGTGGTCGGGGGTGGGAGGGATGGGGTGGCTGGGTGATAGACATTGGGGAGGGTATGAGCTACGGTGAGCGCTGTGAATTGTGTAAGACTGTTGAATCACAGATCTGTACTTCTGAAACAACGCAACATATTTTAAGAATAAAGGAAAAGAAGGAGACAGCAGGAGTGGAAGAATGAAGGGGAGTTAGTGAGAGGATGAGACGGACCAGGAGAGATGATGGGTTCTGAAAAAAAATCTGAGGTTTCTAGAGGGGAGGTGGGTCGGGGGATTGGTTAGCCTGGTGGTGGGTATTAAAGAGGGCACATTCTCCATGGAGCACTGTGTGTTAGGAACAAACAATGAATCATGTGACACTACACCAAAACAAATGATGTACTCCATGGTGATTAACAAAGCAATAAAAAACAAAGACTGTAATAAGAGATGAAGAAGGACACTATATCCTACTTAAAGGGTCTATCCAACAAGAAGATCTCACAATTGTAAATATCTATGCCCCGAACATGGGAGCATCCAATTATATAAGGCAATTAAGAAGAAAAGCAAAGAAACACATTGACCACCATACAATCATAGTGGGGGACTTTAACACCCCCCTGACTGAAATGGCCAGATCATCTAAGCAAAAGATCAACAAGGAAATAAAGACTTTAAATGACACACTGGACAAAATGGACTTCACAGACATATTCAGAACGTTCCATCCCAATGCAACGGAATACACATTCTTCTCTAGTGCCCATGGAACATTCTCCAGAATGGATCACATCCTAGGTCACAAATCAGGTCTCAACCGGTACCCAAAGATTGGGATCATTCCCTGCACATTTTCAGACCACAATGCTTTGAAACTAGAACTCAATCACAAGAGGAAAGTGGGAAAGAACTCAAATACATGGAGGCTAAAGAGCATCCTACGAAAGAATGAATGGGTCAACCAGGAAATTAAAGAAGAATTTAAAAAGTTCATGGAAACCAATGAAAATGAAAACTCAACTGTCCAAAATCTTTGGGATACAGCCAAGGCAGTCCTGCGAGGAAAGTATATAGCAATACAAGCCTTTCTCAAGAAACAAGAAAGGTCTCAAATACACACCCAACCCTACACCTAAAGGAGCTGGAGAAAGAACGGCAAATAAAGCCTAAACCCAGCAGGAGAAGAGAAATCATGCAGTTCAGAGCAGAAATCATTGAAATAGAACCCAGAAGATCAGTAGAAGTGATCAACGGAACTAGGAGCTGGTACTTTGAAAGAATTCACAAGATTGATACACCCCTGTCCAGGCTGATCAAAAAGAAAAGAGAAATGACCCAAATCAACAAAATCATGAATGAAAGAGGAGAGATCACAAACAACACCAAAGAAATACAAACAATTATAAGAACGTAATCTGAGCAACCCTAGGGCAGCAAATTCCATAACCTGGAAGAAATGGGTGCATTCCTAGAGATGTGTCAACTAACAAAACTGACCCAGGAAGAAATAGAAAACATGAACAGTCCTATAACCACGAAGGCAATTGAAGTAGTCATCAAAAACCTCCCAAGAAACCAAAGCCCAGGGCCAGATGGTTTCCCAGGGGAATTCTATCAGACATTTAAAGAAGAATTAATACCTATTCTCCTGAAACTGTTCCAAACAATAGAAATGGAAGGAAAACTTCCAAACTCATTTATGAGGCCACCATTACCTTGATTCCAAAACCAGACAAAGATCCCATCAAAAAGGAGAATTAGAGACCAATATCCTTGATGAACATCGATGCAAAAATTCTCACCAAAACTCTAGCCAAGAGGACACAACAGTACATGAAAAGGAGTCTTCACCATGACCAAGTGGGATTTATCCCTGGGCTGCAAGGCTGGTTCAACATCCGCAAATCAGTCAACGTGATCAAATACATTAACAAAAGAAAGAACGAGAATCATATGATCCTCTCAATAGATGCAGAAAAAGCATTGGACAAAGTACAGCACCCTTTCTGGATCAAAACTCTTCAGAGTATAGGGACAGCGGGTACATACCTCAATATCATAAAAGCCATCTACGAAAACCCTACAGCGAATATCATTCTCAATGGGGAAAAGCTGAGATCTTTTCCCCTAAGGTCAGGAACGCGGCAGGGATAGCCAATCTCACCACTGCTATTCAACATAGTATTAGAAGTCCTAGCCACAGCAATCAGACAACAAAAAGTAATCCAAGGCATCCAAATCGGCAGAGAGGAAGTCAAACTCTCACTCTTTGCAGATGATATGATACTTTATGTGGAAAACCCAAAAGACTCCACCCCAAAACTGCTAGAACTCACACAGCAATTCCGTCAAGTAGCAGGCTATAAAATCAATGCACAGGAATCAGTGGCATTCCTATACACCAACAACAAGACAGAAGAGAGACAAATCAAGGAGTCGATCCCATTCACAACTGCACCCAAAACCAGAAGAGACCTAGGAATATATTCATCCAAAGAGGCAAAGGATCTGTACCCAGAAAACTACAAAATACGCAGGAAAGAAATTGAAGAAGACACAAAGAAACGGAAAAACTTTCCATGCTCATGGATTGGGAGAACCAACATTGTGAAGAGGTCAATGCTACCTAGAGCAATCTACACATGCAATGCAATCCCCATCAAAATACCATCCACTTTTTTCCAGGAAATGGAACAAATACTCCTAAAATTTGAATGGAACCAGAAGAGACCCCGAATAGCCAGAGGAATATTGAGAAAGAAAAGCAAAGCTGGCGGCATCACAATTCTGGACTTCCAGCTCTATGACAAAGCTGTCATCATCAAGACAGTATGGTACTGGCACAAAAACAGACACATGGATCCATGGAACAGAATCGAGAGCCCAGAAATGGACCCTCAACTCTATGGTCAACTTATCTTTGACAGAGCAGGAAGGAATGTCCAATGGCAAAAAGAGAGTCTCTTCAACAACTGGTGTTGGGAGAATTGGACAGCCCCATGCAGAAGAATGACACTGGACCATTTCCTGACACCACACACAGAAGTAGACGCCAAATGGTTGAAAGACCTCAATGTGAGACAGGAGTCCATCAAAATCCTAAAGGAGAACACAGGTAGCAAGCTCTTCGACCTCAGCCGCAGCAACTTCTTCCTAGAAACATCACCAAAGGCACGGGAAGCCAGGGCAAAAATGAACTATTGGGATTTCATCAAGATAAAAAGCTTTGGCACAGCAAAAGAAACAGTCCACAAAACCAAAAGACAACCGACAGAATGGGAGAAATTATTTGCAAATGACCTATCAGATAAAGGGCTACTATCCAATATGTATAAAAACTTATCAAACTCAACACCCAAAGAACAAATAATCCAATCAAGAAATAGGCAGAAGACATGAACAGACATTTTTCCAAAGAAGACATCCAAATGGCCCACAGGCACATGAAAAAGTGCTCAACACGGCTCGGCATCAGGGAAATCCAAATCAAAACCTCAAAGAGATACCACCTCACACCCGTCAGAATGCCTCAAATGAACAAGTCAGGGAACGACAGAGGTTGGCGGGGATGTGGAGAAAGGGGAACCCTCCTACACTGGTGGTGGGAATGCAAGCTGGTGCAACCCCTCTGGAAAAGTGTATGGAGGTTCCTCAAACAGTTATAATTAGAGCTACCATTCGATCCAGCAATTGCACTCCTGGGTATTTACCCCAAAGAAACAAATGTAGGGACCCGAAGCGGTACGTGCACCCCATTGTTTATAGCGGCAATATCCACAATAGCCAAACGGTGGAAAGAGCCAAGATGTCCATCGACAGATGAATGGATAAAGAAGAGGTGGTATATATATACACAATGGACTATTACGCAGCCATCAAAAGGAATGAGGTGTTGCCATGGACAACGACGTGGATGGAACTGGAGGGTCCGACGATTAGTGAAATAAGTCAATCAGAGAAAGACATGTATCATATGACCTCACTGATATGAGGGATTCTTAATCTCAGGAACAGAGTGAGGCTTGCTGGAGTGGTCGGGGGGGGGATGGGTTGGCTGGGTGATAGACTTTGGGGAGGGTATGAGCTACGGTGAGCGCTGTGAATTGTGTAAGACTGTTGAATCACAGATCTGTACTTCTGAAACAAATAACGCAACATATTTTAAGAATAAAGGAAAACAAGGAGACAGCAGGAGAGGAAGAATGAAGGGGAGTTAGTGAGAGGGGGAGACGGACCAGGAGAGATGATGGATTCTGAAAAATAATCCGAGGTTTCTAGAGGGGAGGTGGGTCGGTGGATTGGTTTGACTGGTGATGGTTATTAAAGAGGGCACATTCTGCATGGAGCACTGTGTGTTAGGAACAAACAATGAATCATGGGACAGTACACCAAAACAAATGATGTAGTACATGGTGATTAACAAAGCAATAAAAAACAAAGACTGTAATAAGAGATGAAGAAGGACACTATATCCTACTTAAAGGGTCTATCCAACAAGAAGATCTCACAATTGTAAATATCTATGCCCCGAACATGGGAGCATCCAATTATATAAGGCAATTAAGAAGAAAAGCAAAGAAACACATTGACCACCATACAATCATAGTGGGGGACTTTAACACCCCCGTGACTGAAATGGCCAGATCATCTAAGCAAAAGATCAACAAGGAAATAAAGACTTTAAATGACACACTGGACCAAATGGACTTCACAGACATATTCAGAACGTTCCATCCCAATGCAACGGAATACACATTCTTCTCTAGTGCCCATGGAACATTCTCCAGAATGGATCACATCCTAGGTCACAAATCAGGTCTCAACCGGTACCCAAAGATTGGGATCATTCCCTGCACATTTTCAGACCACAATGCTTTGAAACTAGAACTCAATCACAAGAGGAAAGTGGGAAAGAACTCAAATACATGGAGGCTAAAGAGCATCCTACGAAAGAATGAATGGGTCAACCAGGAAATTAAAGAAGAATTTAAAAAGTTCATGGAAACCAATGAAAATGAAAACTCAACTGTCCAAAATCTTTGGGATACAGCCAAGGCAGTCCTGCGAGGAAAGTATATAGCAATACAAGCCTTTCTCAAGAAACAAGAAAGGTCTCAAATACACACCCAACCCTACACCTAAAGGAGCTGGAGAAAGAACGGCAAATAAAGCCTAAACCCAGCAGGAGAAGAGAAATCATGCAGTTCAGAGCAGAAATCATTGAAATAGAACCCAGAAGAACAGTAGAAGTGATCAACGGAACTAGGAGCTGGTACTTTGAAAGAATTCACAAGATTGATACACCCCTGTCCAGGCTGATCAAAAAGAAAAGAGAAATGACCCAAATCAACAAAATCATGAATGAAAGAGGAGAGATCACAAACAACACCAAAGAAATACAAACAATTATAAGAACGTAATCTGAGCAACCCTAGGGCAGCAAATTCCATAACCTGGAAGAAATGGGTGCATTCCTAGAGATGTGTCAACTAACAAAACTGACCCAGGAAGAAATAGAAAACATGAACAGTCCTATAACCACGAAGGCAATTGAAGTAGTCATCAAAAACCTCCCAAGAAACCAAAGCCCAGGGCCAGATGGTTTCCCAGGGGAATTCTATCAGACATTTAAAGAAGAATTAATACCTATTCTCCTGAAACTGTTCCAAACAATAGAAATGGAAGGAAAACTTCCAAACTCATTTATGAGGCCACCATTACCTTGATTCCAAAACCAGACAAAGATCCCATCAAAAAGGAGAATTAGAGACCAATATCCTTGATGAACATCGATGCAAAAATTCTCACCAAAACTCTAGCCAAGAGGACACAACAGTACATGAAAAGGAGTCTTCACCATGACCAAGTGGGATTTATCCCTGGGCTGCAAGGCTGGTTCAACATCCGCAAATCAGTCAACGTGATCAAATACATTAACAAAAGAAAGAACGAGAATCATATGATCCTCTCAATAGATGCAGAAAAAGCATTGGACAAAGTACAGCACCCTTTCTGGATCAAAACTCTTCAGAGTATAGGGACAGCGGGTACATACCTCAATATCATAAAAGCCATCTACGAAAACCCTACAGCGAATATCATTCTCAATGGGGAAAAGCTGAGATCTTTTCCCCTAAGGTCAGGAACGCGGCAGGGATAGCCAATCTCACCACTGCTATTCAACATAGTATTAGAAGTCCTAGCCACAGCAATCAGACAACAAAAAGTAATCCAAGGCATCCAAATCGGCAGAGAGGAAGTCAAACTCTCACTCTTTGCAGATGATATGATACTTTATGTGGAAAACCCAAAAGACTCCACCCCAAAACTGCTAGAACTCACACAGCAATTCCGTCAAGTAGCAGGCTATAAAATCAATGCACAGGAATCAGTGGCATTCCTATACACCAACAACAAGACAGAAGAGAGACAAATCAAGGAGTCGATCCCATTCACAACTGCACCCAAAACCAGAAGAGACCTAGGAATATATTCATCCCAAGAGGCAAAGGATCTGTACCCAGAAAACTACAAAATACGCAGGAAAGAAATTGAAGAAGACACAAAGAAACGGAAAAACTTTCCATGCTCATGGATTGGGAGAACCAACATTGTGAAGAGGTCAATGCTACCTAGAGCAATCTACACATGCAATGCAATCCCCATCAAAATACCATCCACTTTTTTCCAGGAAATGGAACAAATACTCCTAAAATTTGAATGGAACCAGAAGAGACCCCGAATAGCCAGAGGAATATGGAGAAAGAAAAGCAAAGCTGGCGGCATCACAATTCTGGACTTCCAGCTCTATGACAAAGCTGTCATCATCAAGACAGTATGGTACTGGCACAAAAACAGACACATGGATCCATGGAACAGAATCGAGAGCCCAGAAATGGACCCTCAACTCTATGGTCAACTTATCTTTGACAGAGCAGGAAGGAATGTCCAATGGCAAAAAGAGAGTCTCTTCAACAACTGGTGTTGGGAGAATTGGACAGCCCCATGCAGAAGAATGACACTGGACCATTTCCTGACACCACACACAGAAGTAGACGCCAAATGGTTGAAAGACCTCAATGTGAGACAGGAGTCCATCAAAATCCTAAAGGAGAACACAGGTAGCAAGCTCTTCGACCTCAGCCGCAGCAACTTCTTCCTAGAAACATCACCAAAGGCACGGGAAGCCAGGGCAAAAATGAACTATTGGGATTTCATCAAGATAAAAAGCTTTGGCACAGCAAAAGAAACAGTCCACAAAACCAAAAGACAACCGACAGAATGGGAGAAATTATTTGCAAATGACCTATCAGATAAAGGGCTACTATCCAATATGTATAAAAACTTATCAAACTCAACACCCAAAGAACAAATAATCCAATCAAGAAATAGGCAGAAGACATGAACAGACATTTTTCCAAAGAAGACATCCAAATGGCCCACAGGCACATGAAAAAGTGCTCAACACGGCTCGGCATCAGGGAAATCCAAATCAAAACCTCAATGAGATACCACCTCACACCCGTCAGAATGGCTCAAATGAACAAGTCAGGGAACGACAGAGGTTGGCGGGGATGTGGAGAAAGGGGAACCCTCCTACACTGGTGGTGGGAATGCAAGCTGGTGCAACCCCTCTGGAAAAGTGTATGGAGGTTCCTCAAACAGTTATAATTAGAGCTACCATTCGATCCAGCAATTGCACTCCTGGGTATTTACCCCAAAGATACAAATGTAGGGACCCGAAGCGGTACGTGCACCCCATTGTTTATAGCAGCAATATCCACAATAGCCAAACGGTGGAAAGAGCCAAGATGTCCATCGAGAGATGAATGGATAAAGAAGAGGTGGTATATATATACACAATGGACTATTACGCAGCCATCAAAAGGAATGAGGTGTTGCCATGGACAACGACGTGGATGGAACTGGAGGGTCCGACGATTAGTGAAATAAGTCAATCAGAGAAAGACATGTATCATATGACCTCACTGATATGAGGGATTCTTAATCTCAGGAACAGAGTGAGGCTTGCTGGAGTGGTCGGGGGGGGGATGGGGTGGCTGGGTGATAGACTTTGGGGAGGGTATGAGCTACGGTGAGCGCTGTGAATTGTGTAAGACTGTTGAATCACAGATCTGTACTTCTGAAACAAATAACGCAACATATTTTAAGAATAAAGGAAAACAAGGAGACAGCAGGAGAGGAAGAATGAAGGGGAGTTAGTGAGAGGGGGAGACGGACCAGGAGAGATGATGGATTCTGAAAAATAATCCGAGGTTTCTAGAGGGGAGGTGGGTCGGTGGATTGGTTTGACTGGTGATGGTTATTAAAGAGGGCACATTCTGCATGGAGCACTGTGTGTTAGGAACAAACAATGAATCATGGGACAGTACACCAAAACAAATGATGTAGTACATGGTGATTAACAAAGCAATAAAAAACAAAGACTGTAATAAGAGATGAAGAAGGACACTATATCCTACTTAAAGGGTCTATCCAACAAGAAGATCTCACAATTGTAAATATCTATGCCCCGAACATGGGAGCATCCAATTATATAAGGCAATTAAGAAGAAAAGCAAAGAAACACATTGACCACCATACAATCATAGTGGGGGACTTTAACACCCCCCTGACTGAAATGGCCAGATCATCTAAGCAAAAGATCAACAAGGAAATAAAGACTTTAAATGACACACTGGACAAAATGGACTTCACAGACATATTCAGAACGTTCCATCCCAATGCAACGGAATACACATTCTTCTCTAGTGCCCATGGAACATTCTCCAGAATGGATCACATCCTAGGTCACAAATCAGGTCTCAACCGGTACCCAAAGATTGGGATCATTCCCTGCACATTTTCAGACCACAATGCTTTGAAACTAGAACTCAATCACAAGAGGAAAGTGGGAAAGAACTCAAATACATGGAGGCTAAAGAGCATCCTACGAAAGAATGAATGGGTCAACCAGGAAATTAAAGAAGAATTTAAAAAGTTCATGGAAACCAATGAAAATGAAAACTCAACTGTCCAAAATCTTTGGGATACAGCCAAGGCAGTCCTGCGAGGAAAGTATATAGCAATACAAGCCTTTCTCAAGAAACAAGAAAGGTCTCAAATGCACACCCAACCCTACACCTAAAGGAGCTGGAGAAAGAACGGCAAATAAAGCCTAAACCCAGCAGGAGAAGAGAAATCATGCAGTTCAGAGCAGAAATCATTGAAATAGAACCCAGAAGAACAGTAGAAGTGATCAACGGAACTAGGAGCTGGTACTTTGAAAGAATTCACAAGATTGATACACCCCTGTCCAGGCTGATCAAAAAGAAAAGAGAAATGACCCAAATCAACAAAATCATGAATGAAAGAGGAGAGATCACAAACAACACCAAAGAAATACAAACAATTATAAGAACGTAATCTGAGCAACCCTAGGGCAGCAAATTCCATAACCTGGAAGAAATGGGTGCATTCCTAGAGATGTGTCAACTAACAAAACTGACCCAGGAAGAAATAGAAAACATGAACAGTCCTATAACCACGAAGGCAATTGAAGTAGTCATCAAAAACCTCCCAAGAAACCAAAGCCCAGGGCCAGATGGTTTCCCAGGGGAATTCTATCAGACATTTAAAGAAGAATTAATACCTATTCTCCTGAAACTGTTCCAAACAATAGAAATGGAAGGAAAACTTCCAAACTCATTTATGAGGCCACCATTACCTTGATTCCAAAACCAGACAAAGATCCCATCAAAAAGGAGAATTAGAGACCAATATCCTTGATGAACATCGATGCAAAAATTCTCACCAAAACTCTAGCCAAGAGGACACAACAGTACATGAAAAGGAGTCTTCACCATGACCAAGTGGGATTTATCCCTGGGCTGCAAGGCTGGTTCAACATCCGCAAATCAGTCAACGTGATCAAATACATTAACAAAAGAAAGAACGAGAATCATATGATCCTCTCAATAGATGCAGAAAAAGCATTGGACAAAGTACAGCACCCTTTCTGGATCAAAACTCTTCAGAGTATAGGGACAGCGGGTACATACCTCAATATCATAAAAGCCATCTACGAAAACCCTACAGCGAATATCATTCTCAATGGGGAAAAGCTGAGATCTTTTCCCCTAAGGTCAGGAACGCGGCAGGGATAGCCAATCTCACCACTGCTATTCAACATAGTATTAGAAGTCCTAGCCACAGCAATCAGACAACAAAAAGTAATCCAAGGCATCCAAATCGGCAGAGAGGAAGTCAAACTCTCACTCTTTGCAGATGATATGATACTTTATGTGGAAAACCCAAAAGACTCCACCCCAAAACTGCTAGAACTCACACAGCAATTCCGTCAAGTAGCAGGCTATAAAATCAATGCAGAGGAATCAGTGGCATTCCTATACACCAACAACAAGACAGAAGAGAGACAAATCAAGGAGTCGATCCCATTCACAACTGCACCCAAAACCAGAAGAGACCTAGGAATATATTCATCCCAAGAGGCAAAGCATCTGTACCCAGAAAACTACAAAATACGCAGGAAAGAAATTGAAGAAGACACAAAGAAACGGAAAAACTTTCCATGCTCATGGATTGGGAGAACCAACATTGTGAAGAGGTCAATGCTACCTAGAGCAATCTACACATGCAAAGCAATCCCCATCAAAATACCATCCACTTTTTTCCAGGAAATGGAACAAATACTCCTAAAATTTGAATGGAACCAGAAGAGACCCCGAATAGCCAGAGGAATATTGAGAAAGAAAAGCAAAGCTGGCGGCATCACAATTCTGGACTTCCAGCTCTATGACAAAGCTGTCATCATCAAGACAGTATGGTACTGGCACAAAAACAGACACATGGATCCATGGAACAGAATCGAGAGCCCAGAAATGGACCCTCAACTCTATGGTCAACTTATCTTTGACAGAGCAGGAAGGAATGTCCAATGGCAAAAAGAGAGTCTCTTCAACAACTGGTGTTGGGAGAATTGGACAGCCCCATGCAGAAGAATGACACTGGACCATTTCCTGACACCACACACAGAAGTAGACGCCAAATGGTTGAAAGACCTCAATGTGAGACAGGAGTCCATCAAAATCCTAAAGGAGAACACAGGTAGCAAGCTCTTCGACCTCAGCCGCAGCAACTTCTTCCTAGAAACATCACCAAAGGCACGGGAAGCCAGGGCAAAAATGAACTATTGGGATTTCATCAAGATAAAAAGCTTTGGCACAGCAAAAGAAACAGTCCACAAAACCAAAAGACAACCGACAGAATGGGAGAAATTATTTGCAAATGACCTATCAGATAAAGGGCTACTATCCAATATGTATAAAAACTTATCAAACTCAACACCCAAAGAACAAATAATCCAATCAAGAAATAGGCAGAAGACATGAACAGACATTTTTCCAAAGAAGACATCCAAATGGCCCACAGGCACATGAAAAAGTGCTCAACACGGCTCGGCATCAGGGAAATCCAAATCAAAACCTCAATGAGATACCACCTCACACCCGTCAGAATGGCTCAAATGAACAAGTCAGGGAACGACAGAGGTTGGCGGGGATGTGGAGAAAGGGGAACCCTCCTACACTGGTGGTGGGAATGCAAGCTGGTGCAACCCCTCTGGAAAAGTGTATGGAGGTTCCTCAAACAGTTATAATTAGAGCTACCATTCGATCCAGCAATTGCACTCCTGGGTATTTACCCCAAAGATACAAATGTAGGGACCCGAAGCGGTACGTGCACCCCATTGTTTATAGCAGCAATATCCATAATAGCCAAACGGTGGAAAGAGCCAAGATGTCCATCGAGAGATGAATGGATAAAGAAGAGGTGGTATATATATACACAATGGACTATTACGCAGCCATCAAAAGGAATGAGGTGTTGCCATGGACAACGACGTGGATGGAACTGGAGGGTCCGACGATTAATGAAATAAGTCAATCAGAGAAAGACATGTATCATATGACCTCACTGATATGAGGGATTCTTAATCTCAGGAACAGAGTGAGGCTTGCTGGAGTGGTCGGGGGGGGGATGGGGTGGCTGGGTGATAGACTTTGGGGAGGGTATGAGCTACGGTGAGCGCTGTGAATTGTGTAAGACTGTTGAATCACAGATCTGTACTTCTGAAACAAATAACGCAACATATTTTAAGAATAAAGGAAAACAAGGAGACAGCAGGAGAGGAAGAATGAAGGGGAGTTAGTGAGAGGGGGAGACGGACCAGGAGAGATGATGGATTCTGAAAAATAATCCGAGGTTTCTAGAGGGGAGGTGGGTCGGTGGATTGGTTTGACTGGTGATGGTTATTAAAGAGGGCACATTCTGCATGGAGCACTGTGTGTTAGGAACAAACAATGAATCATGGGACAGTACACCAAAACAAATGATGTAGTACATGGTGATTAACAAAGCAATAAAAAACAAAGACTGTAATAAGAGATGAAGAAGGACACTATATCCTACTTAAAGGGTCTATCCAACAAGAAGATCTCACAATTGTAAATATCTATGCCCCGAACATGGGAGCATCCAATTATATAAGGCAATTAAGAAGAAAAGCAAAGAAACACATTGACCACCATACAATCATAGTGGGGGACTTTAACACCCCCCTGACTGAAATGGCCAGATCATCTAAGCAAAAGATCAACAAGGAAATAAAGACTTTAAATGACACACTGGACAAAATGGACTTCACAGACATATTCAGAACGTTCCATCCCAATGCAACGGAATACACATTCTTCTCTAGTGCCCATGGAACATTCTCCAGAATGGATCACATCCTAGGTCACAAATCAGGTCTCAACCGGTACCCAAAGATTGGGATCATTCCCTGCACATTTTCAGACCACAATGCTTTGAAACTAGAACTCAATCACAAGAGGAAAGTGGGAAAGAACTCAAATACATGGAGGCTAAAGAGCATCCTACGAAAGAATGAATGGGTCAACCAGGAAATTAAAGAAGAATTTAAAAAGTTCATGGAAACCAATGAAAATGAAAACTCAACTGTCCAAAATCTTTGGGATACAGCCAAGGCAGTCCTGCGAGGAAAGTATATAGCAATACAAGCCTTTCTCAAGAAACAAGAAAGGTCTCAAATGCACACCCAACCCTACACCTAAAGGAGCTGGAGAAAGAACGGCAAATAAAGCCTAAACCCAGCAGGAGAAGAGAAATCATGCAGTTCAGAGCAGAAATCATTGAAATAGAACCCAGAAGAACAGTAGAAGTGATCAACGGAACTAGGAGCTGGTACTTTGAAAGAATTCACAAGATTGATACACCCCTGTCCAGGCTGATCAAAAAGAAAAGAGAAATGACCCAAATCAACAAAATCATGAATGAAAGAGGAGAGATCACAAACAACACCAAAGAAATACAAACAATTATAAGAACGTAATCTGAGCAACCCTAGGGCAGCAAATTCCATAACCTGGAAGAAATGGGTGCATTCCTAGAGATGTGTCAACTAACAAAACTGACCCAGGAAGAAATAGAAAACATGAACAGTCCTATAACCACGAAGGCAATTGAAGTAGTCATCAAAAACCTCCCAAGAAACCAAAGCCCAGGGCCAGATGGTTTCCCAGGGGAATTCTATCAGACATTTAAAGAAGAATTAATACCTATTCTCCTGAAACTGTTCCAAACAATAGAAATGGAAGGAAAACTTCCAAACTCATTTATGAGGCCACCATTACCTTGATTCCAAAACCAGACAAAGATCCCATCAAAAAGGAGAATTAGAGACCAATATCCTTGATGAACATCGATGCAAAAATTCTCACCAAAACTCTAGCCAAGAGGACACAACAGTACATGAAAAGGAGTCTTCACCATGACCAAGTGGGATTTATCCCTGGGCTGCAAGGCTGGTTCAACATCCGCAAATCAGTCAACGTGATCAAATACATTAACAAAAGAAAGAACGAGAATCATATGATCCTCTCAATAGATGCAGAAAAAGCATTGGACAAAGTACAGCACCCTTTCTGGATCAAAACTCTTCAGAGTATAGGGACAGCGGGTACATACCTCAATATCATAAAAGCCATCTACGAAAACCCTACAGCGAATATCATTCTCAATGGGGAAAAGCTGAGATCTTTTCCCCTAAGGTCAGGAACGCGGCAGGGATAGCCACTCTCACCACTGCTATTCAACATAGTATTAGAAGTCCTAGCCACAGCAATCAGACAGCAAAAAGTAATCCAAGGCATCCAAATCGGCCGAGAGGAAGTCAAACTCTCACTCTTTGCAGATGATATGATACTTTATGTGGAAAACCCAAAAGACTCCACCCCAAAACTGCTAGAACTCACACAGCAATTCCGTCAAGTAGCAGGCTATAAAATCAATGCCCAGGAATCAGTGGCATTCCTATACACCAACAACAAGACAGAAGAGAGACAAATCAAGGAGTCGATCCCATTCACAACTGCACCCAAAACCAGAAGAGACCTAGGAATATATTCATCCCAAGAGGCAAAGGATCTGTACTCAGAAAACTGCAAAATACGCAGGAAAGAAATTGAAGAAGACACAAAGAAACGGAAAAACGTTCCATGCTCATGGTTTGGGAGAACCAACATTGTGAAGAGGTCAATGCTACCTAGAGCAATCTACACATGCAATGCAATCCCCATCAAAATAGCATCCACTTTTTTCCACGAAATGGAACAAATAATCCTAAAATTTGAATGGAACGTGAAGAGACCCCGATTAGCCAGAGGAATATTGAGAAAGAAAAGCAAAGCTGGCGGCATCACAATTCTGGACTTCCAGCTCTATGACAAAGCTGTCATCATCAAGACAGTATGGTACTGGCACAAAAACAGACACATGGATCCATGGAACAGAATCGAGAGCCCAGAAATGGACCCTCAACTCTATGGTCAACTTATCTTTGACAGAGCAGGAAGGAATGTCCAATGGCAAAAAGAGAGTCTCTTCAACAACTGGTGTTGGGAGAATTGGACAGCCCCATGCAGAAGAATGACACTGGACCATTTCCTGACACCACACACAGAAGTAGACGCCAAATGGTTGAAAGACCTCAATGTGAGACAGGAGTCCATCAAAATCCTAAAGGAGAACACAGGTAGCAAGCTCTTCGACCTCAGCCGCAGCAACTTCTTCCTAGAAACATCACCAAAGGCACGGGAAGCCAGGGCAAAAATGAACTATTGGGATTTCATCAAGATAAAAAGCTTTGGCACAGCAAAAGAAACAGTCCACAAAACCAAAAGACAACCGACAGAATGGGAGAAATTATTTGCAAATGACATATCAGATAAAGGGCTACTATCCAATATGTATAAAAACTTATCAAACTCAACACCCAAAGAACAAATAATCCAATCAAGAAATAGGCAGAAGACATGAACAGACATTTTTCCAAAGAAGACATCCAAATGGCCCACAGGCACATGAAAAAGTGCTCAACACGGCTCGGCATCAGGGAAATCCAAATCAAAACCTCAATGAGATACCACCTCACACCCGTCAGAATGGCTCAAATGAACAAGTCAGGGAACGACAGAGGTTGGCGGGGATGTGGAGAAAGGGGAACCCTCCTACACTGGTGGTGGGAATGCAAGCTGGTGCAACCCCTCTGGAAAAGTGTATGGAGGTTCCTCAAACAGTTATAATTAGAGCTACCATTCGATCCAGCAATTGCACTCCTGGGTATTTACCCCAAAGATACAAATGTAGGGACCCGAAGCGGTACGTGCACCCCATTGTTTATAGCAGCAATATCCACAATAGCCAAACGGTGGAAAGAGCCAAGATGTCCATCGACAGATGAATGGATAAAGAAGAGGTGGTATATATATACACAATGGACTATTACGCAGCCATCAAAAGGAATGAGGTGTTGCCATGGACAACGACGTGGATGGAACTGGAGGGTCCGACGATTAGTGAAATGAGTCAATCAGAGAAAGACATGTATCATATGACCTCACTGATATGAGGGATTCTTAATCTCAGGAACAGAGTGAGGCTTGCTGGAGTGGTCGGGGGGTGGGGGATGGGGTGGCTGGGTGATAGACTTTGGGGAGGGTATGAGCTACGGTGAGCGCTGTGAATTGTGTAAGACTGTTGAATCACAGATCTGTACTTCTGAAACAAATAACGCAACATATTTTAAGAATAAAGGAAAACAAGGAGACAGCAGGAGTGGAAGAATGAAGGGGAGTTAGTGAGAGGGGGAGACGGACCAGGAGAGATGATGGATTCTGAAAAAAAATCCGAGGTTTTCTCGGATTTCTCTCCCCTTCTAGAGGGGAGGTGGGTCGGTGGATTCGTTTGACTGGTGATGGTTATTAAAGAGGGCACATTCTGCATGGAGCACTGTGTGTTAGGAACAAACAATGAATCATGGGACAGTACACCAAAACAAATGATGTAGTACATGGTGATTAACAAAGCAATAAAAAACAAAGACTGTAATAAGAGATGAAGAAGGACACTATATCCTACTTAAAGGGTCTATCCAACAAGAAGATCTCACAATTGTAAATATCTATGCCCCGAACATGGGAGCATCCAATTATATAAGGCAATTAAGAAGAAAAGCAAAGAAACACATTGACCACCATACAATCATAGTGGGGGACTTTAACACCCCCCTGACTGAAATGGCCAGATCATCTAAGCAAAAGATCAACAAGGAAAGAAAGACTTTAAATGACACACTGGACCAAATGGACTTCACAGACATATTCAGAACGTTCCATCCCAATGCAACGGAATACACATTCTTCTCTAGTGCCCATGGAACATTCTCCAGAATGGATCACATCCTAGGTCACAAATCAGGTCTCAACCGGTACCCAAAGATTGGGATCATTCCCTGCACATTTTCAGCCCACAATGCTTTGAAACTAGAACTCAATCACAAGAGGAAAGTGGGAAAGAACTCAAATACATGGAGGCTAAAGAGCATCCTACGAAAGAATGAATGGGTCAACCAGGAAATTAAAGAAGAATTTAAAAAGTTCATAGAAACCAATGAAAATGAAAACTCAACTGCCCAAAATCTTTGGGATACAGCCAAGGCAGTCCTGCGAGGAAAGTATATAGCAATACAAGCCTTTCTCAAGAAACAAGAAAGGTCTCAAATACACACCCAACCCTACACCTAAAGGAGCTGGAGAAAGAACGGCAAATAAAGCCTAAACCCAGCAGGAGAAGAGAAATCATGCAGTTCAGAGCAGAAATCAATGAAATAGAACCCAGAAGAACAGTAGAAGTGATCAACGGAACTAGGAGCTGGTACTTTGAAAGAATTCACAAGATTGATACACCCCTGTCCAGGCTGATCAAAAAGAAAAGAGAAATGACCCAAATCAACAAAATCATGAATGAAAGAGGAGAGATCACAAACAACACCAAAGAAATACAAACAATTATAAGAACGTAATCTGAGCAACCCTAGGGCAGCAAATTCCATAACCTGGAAGAAATGGGTGCATTCCTAGAGATGTGTCAACTAACAAAACTGACCCAGGAAGAAATAGAAAACATGAACAGTCCTATAACCACGAAGGCAATTGAAGTAGTCATCAAAAACCTCCCAAGAAACCAAAGCCCAGGGCCAGATGGTTTCCCAGGGGATTTCTATCAGACATTTAAAGAAGAATTAATACCTATTCTCCTGAAACTGTTCCAAACAATAGAAATGGAAGGAAAACTTCCAAACTCATTTATGAGGCCACCATTACCTTGATTCCAAAACCAGACAAAGATCCCATCAAAAAGGAGAATTAGAGACCAATATCCTTGATGAACATCGATGCAAAAATTCTCACCAAAATACTAGCCAAGAGGACCCAACAGTACATGAAAAGGAGTATTCACCATGACCAAGTGGGATTTATCCCTGGGCTGCAAGGCTGGTTCAACATCCGCAAATCAGTCAACGTGATCAAATACATTAACAAAAGAAAGAACGAGAATCATATGATCCTCCCAAGAGATGCAGAAAAAGCATTGGACAAAGTACAGCACCCTTTCTGGATCAAAACTCTTCAGAGTATAGGGACAGCGGGTACATACCTCAATATCATAAAAGCCATCTACGAAAACCCTACAGCGAATATCATTCTCAATGGGGAAAAGTTGAGATCTTTTCCCCTAAGGTCAGCAACGCGGCAGGGATAGCCACTCTCACCACTGCTATTCAACATAGTATTAGAAGTCCTAGCCACAGCAATCAGACAACAAAAAGTAATCCAAGGCATCCAAATCGGCAGAGAGGAAGTCAAACTCTCACTCTTTGCAGATGATATGATACTTTATGTGGAAAACCCAAAAGACTCCACCCCAAAACTGCTAGAACTCACACAGCAATTCCGTCAAGTAGTAGGCTATAAAATCAATGCACAGGAATCAGTGGCATTCCTATACACCAACAACAAGACAGAAGAGAGACAAATCAAGGGGTCGATCCCATTCACAACTGCACCCAAAACCAGAAGAGACCTAGGAATATATTCATCCCAAGAGGCAAAGGATCTGTACTCAGAAAACTACAAAATACGCAGGAAAGAAATTGAAGAAGACACAAAGAAACGGAAAAACGTTCCATGCTCATGGATTGGGAGAACCAACATTGTGAAGAGGTCAATGCTACCTAGAGCAATCTACACATGCAATGCAATCCCCATCAAAATACCATCCACTTTTTTCCAGGAAATGGAACAAATACTCCTAAAATTTGAATGGAACCAGAAGAGACCCCGAATAGCCAGAGGAATATTGAGAAAGAAAAGCAAAGCTGGCGGCATCACAATTCTGGACTTCCAGCTCTATGACAAAGCTGTCATCATCAAGACAGTATGGTCCTGGCACAAAAACAGACACATGGATCCATGGAACAGAATCGAGAGCCCAGAAATGGACCCTCAACTCTATGGTCAACTTATCTTTGACAGAGCAGGAAGGAATGTCCAGTGGCAAAAAGAGAGTCTCTTCAACAACTGGTGTTGGGAGAATTGGACAGCCCCATGCAGAAGAATGACAGTGGACCATTTCCTGACACCACACACAAAAGTAGACTCCAAATGGTTGGAAGACCTCAATGTGAGACAGGAGTCCATCAAAATCCTAAAGGAGAACACAGGTAGCAAGCACTTCGACCTCAGCCGCAGCAACTTCTTCCTAGAAACATCACCAAAGGAACGGGAAGCCAGGGCAAAAATGAACTATTGGGATTTCATCAAGATAAAAAGCTTTGGCACAGCAAAAGAAACAGTCCACAAAACCAAAAGACAACCGACAGAATGGGAGAAATTATTTGCAAATGACCTATCAGATAAAGGGCTACTACCCAATATGTATAAAAACTTATCAAACTCAACACCCAAAGAACAAATAATCCAATCAAGAAATAGGCAGAAGACATGAACAGACATTTTTCCAAAGAAGACATCCAAATGGCCCACAGGCACATGAAAAAGTGCTCAACACGGCTTGGCATCAGAGAAATCCAAATGAAAACCTCAATGACATACCACCTCACACCCGTCAGAATGGCTCAAATGAACAAGTCAGGGAACGACAGAGTTTGGCGGGGATGTGGAGATAGGGGAACCCGCCGACACTGGTGGTGGGAATGCAAGCTGCTGCAACCCCTCTGGAAAACAGTATGGTGGTTCCTCACACAGTTGAAATTAGAGCTACCATTCGATCCAACATTTGCACTCCTGGGTATTTACCCCAAAGATACAAATGTAGGGACCTGAAGCGGTACGTGCACCTCATTGTTTATAGCAGCAATGTCCACAATAGCCAAACTGTGGAAACAGCCAAGATGTCCATCGACAGATGAATGGATAAAGAAGAGGTGGTATATATATACACAATGGACTATTACGCAGCCATCAAAAGGAATGAGATGCTGCCATGGACAACGACGTGGATGGAACTGGAGGGTCCGACGATTAGTGAAATAAGTCAATCAGAGAAAGACATGTATCATATGACCCCACTGATATGAGGGATTCTTAATCTCAGGAACAGAGTGAGGCTTGCTTGAGTGGTCGGGGGTGGGAGGGATGGGGTGGCTGGGTGATAGACATTGGGGAGGGTATGAGCTACGGTGAGCGTTGTGAATTGTGTAAGACTGTTGAATCACAGATCTGTACTTCTGAAACAACGCAACATATTTTAAGAATAAAGGAAAAGAAGGAGACAGCAGGAGTGGAAGAATGAAGGGGAGTTAGTGAGAGGATGAGACGGACCAGGAGAGATGATGGGTTCTGAAAAAAAATCTGAGGTTTCTAGAGGGGAGGTGGGTCGGGGGATTGGTTAGCGTGGTGGTGGGTATTAAAGAGGGCACATTCTCCATGGATCACTGTGTGTTAGGAACAAACAATGAATCATGGGACACTACACCAAAACAAATGATGTACTCCATGGTGATTAACAAAGCAATAAAAAACAAAGACTGTAATAAGAGATGAAGAAGGACACTATATCCTACTTAGTGGGTCTATCCAACAAGAAGATCTCACAATTGTAAATATCTATGCCCCGAACATGGGAGCATCCAATTATATAAGGCAATTAAGAAGAAAAGCAAAGAAACACATTGACCACCATACAATCATAGTGGGGGACTTTAACACCCCCCTGACTGAAATGGCCAGATCATCTAAGCAAAAGATCAACAAGGAAATAAAGACTTTAAATGACACACTGGACCAAATGGACTTCACAGACATATTCAGAACGTTCCATCCCAATGCAACGGAATACACATTCTTCTCTAGTGCCCATGGAACATTCTCCAGAATGGATCACATCCTAGGTCACAAATCAGGTCTCAACCGGTACCCAAAGATTGGGATCATTCCCTGCACATTTTCAGACCACAATGTTTTGAAACTAGAACTCAATCACAAGAGGAGAGTCGGAAAGAACTCAAATACATGGAGGCTAAAGAGCATCCTACGAAAGAATGAATGGGTCAACCAGGAAATTAAAGAAGAATTTAAAAAGTTCATGGAAACCAATGAAAATGAAAACTCAACTGTCCAAAATCTTTGGGATACAGCCAAGGCAGTCCTGCGAGGAAAGTATATAGCAATACAAGCCTTTCTCAAGAAACAAGAAAGGTGTCAAATACACACCCAACCCTACACCTAAAGGAGCTGGAGAAAGAACGGCAAATAAAGCCTAAACCCAGCAGGAGAAGAGAAATCATGCAGTTCAGAGCAGAAATCAATGAAATAGAACCCAGAAGAACAGTAGAAGTGATCAACGGAACTAGGAGCTGGTACTTTGAAAGAATTCACAAGATTGATACACCCCTGTCCAGGCTGATCAAAAAGAAAAGAGAAATGACCCAAATCAACAAAATCATGAATGAAAGAGGAGAGATCACAAACAACACCAAAGAAATACAAACAATTATAAGAACGTAATCTGAGCAACCCTAGGGCAGCAAATTCCATAACCTGGAAGAAATGGGTGCATTCCTAGAGATGTGTCAACTAACAAAACTGACCCAGGAAGAAATAGAAAACATGAACAGTCCTATAACCACGAAGGCAATTGAAGTAGTCATCAAAAACCTCCCAAGAAACCAAAGCCCAGGGCCAGATGGTTTCCCAGGGGAATTCTATCAGACATTTAAAGAAGAATTAATACCTATTCTCCTGAAACTGTTCCAAACCATAGAAATGGAAGGAAAACTTCCAAACTCATTTATGAGGCCACCATTACCTTGATTCCAAAACCAGACAAAGATCCCATCAAAAAGGAGAATTAGAGACCAATATCCTTGATGAACATCGATGCAAAAATTCTCACCAAAATACTAGCCAAGAGGACCCAACAGTACATGAAAAGGAGTATTCACCATGACCAAGTGGGATTTATCCCTGGGCTGCAAGGCTGGTTCAACATCCGCAAATCAGTCAACGTGATCAAATATATTAACAAAAGAAAGAACGAGAATCATATGATCCTCCCAAGAGATGCAGAAAAAGCATTGGAAAAAGTACAGCACCCTTTCTGGATCAAAACTCTTCAGAGTATAGGGACAGCGGGTACATACCTCAATATCATAAAAGCCATCTACGAAAACCCTACAGCGAATATCATTCTCAATGGGGAAAAGTTGAGATCTTTTCCCCTAAGGTCAGCAACGCGGCAGGGATAGCCACTCTCACCACTGCTATTCAACATAGTATTACAAGTCCTAGCCACAGCAATCAGACAACAAAAAGTAATCCAAGGCATCCAAATCGGCAGAGAGGTAGTCAAACTCTCACTCTTTGCAGATGATATGATACTTTATGTGGAAAACCCAAAAGACTCCACCCCAAAACTGCTAGAACTCACACAGCAATTCCGTCAAGTAGTAGGCTATAAAATCAATGCACAGGAATCAGTGGCATTCCTATACACCAACAACAAGACAGAAGAGAGACAAATCAAGGAGTCGATCCCATTCACAACTGCACCCAAAACCAGAAGAGACCTAGGAATATATTCATCCCAAGAGGCAAAGGATCTGTACTCAGAAAACTACAAAATACGCAGGAAAGAAATTGAAGAAGACACAAAGAAACGGAAAAACGATCCATGCTCATGGATTGGGAGAACCAACATTGTGAAGAGGTCAATGCTACCTAGAGCAATCTACACATGCAATGCAATCCCCATCAAAATACCATCCACTTTTTTCCAGGAAATGGAACAAATACTCCTAAAATTTGAATGGAACCAGAAGAGACCCCGAATAGCCAGAGGAATATTGAGAAAGAAAAGCAAAGCTGGCGGCATCACAATTCTGGACTTCCAGCTCTATGACAAAGCTGTCATCATCAAGACAGTATGGTCCTGGCACAAAAACAGACACATGGATCCATGGAACAGAATCGAGAGCCCAGAAATGGACCCTCAACTCTATGGTCAACTTATCTTTGACAGAGCAGGAAGGAATGTCCAGTGGCAAAAAGAGAGTCTCTTCAACAACTGGTGTTGGGAGAATTGGACAGCCCCATGCAGAAGAATGACAGTGGACCATTTCCTGACACCACACACAAAAGTAGACTCCAAATGGTTGAAAGACCTCAATGTGAGACAGGAGTCCATCAAAATCCTAAAGGAGAACACAGGTAGCAAGCACTTCGACCTCAGCCGCAGCAACTTCTTCCTAGAAACATCACCAAAGGAACGGGAAGCCAGGGCAAAAATGAACTATTGGGATTTCATCAAGATAAAAAGCTTTGGCACAGCAAAAGAAACAGTCCACAAAACCAAAAGACAACCGACAGAATGGGAGAAATTATTTGCAAATGACCTATCAGATAAAGGGCTACTACCCAATATGTATAAAAACTTATCAAACTCAACACCCAAAGAACAAATAATCCAATCAAGAAATAGGCAGAAGACATGAACAGACATTTTTCCAAAGAAGACATCCAAATGGCCCACAGGCACATGAAAAAGTTCTCAACACGGCTTGGCATCAGAGAAATCCAAATGAAAACCTCAATGAGATACCACCTCACACCCGTCAGAATGGCTCAAATGAACAAGTCAGGGAAAGACAGAGTTTGGCGGGGATGTGGAGATAGGGGAACCCGCCGACACTGGTGGTGGGAATGCAAGCTGCTGCAACCCCTCTGGAAAACAGTATGGTGGTTCCTCACACAGTTGAAATTAGAGCTACCATTCGATCCAACATTTGCACTCCTGGGTATTTACCCCAAAGATACAAATGTAGGGACCTGAAGCGGTACGTGCAACTCATTGTTTATAGCAGCAATGTCCACAATAGCCAAACTGTGGAAACAGCCAAGATGTCCATCGACAGATGAATGGATAAAGAAGAGGTGGTATATATATACACAATGGACTATTACTCAGCCATCAAAAGGAATGAGATGCTGCCATGGACAACGACGTGGATGGAACTGGAGGGTCCGACGATTAGTGAAATAAGTCAATCAGAGAAAGACATGTATCATATGACCCCACTGATATGAGGGATTCTTAATCTCAGGAACAGAGTGAGGCTTGCTGGAGTGGTCGGGGGTGGGAGGGATGGGGTGGCTGGGTGATAGACATTGGGGAGGGTATGAGCTACGGTGAGCGCTGTGAATTGTGTAAGACTGATGAATCACAGATCTGTACTTCTGAAACAACGCAACATATTTTAAGAATAAAGGAAAAGAAGGAGACAGCAGGAGTGGAAGAATGAAGGGGAGTTAGTGAGAGGATGAGACGGACCAGGAGAGATGATGGGTTCTGAAAAAAAATCTGAGGTTTCTAGAGGGGAGGTGGGTCGGGGGATTGGTTAGCGTGGTGGTGGGTATTAAAGAGGGCACATTCTCCATGGATCACTGTGTGTTAGGAACAAACAATGAATCATGGGACACTACACCAAAACAAATGATGTACTCCATGGTGATTAACAAAGCAATAAAAAACAAAGACTGTAATAAGAGATGAAGAAGGACACTATATCCTACTTAGTGGGTCTATCCAACAAGAAGATCTCACAATTGTAAATATCTATGCCCCGAACATGGGAGCATCCAATTATATAAGGCAATTAAGAAGAAAAGCAAAGAAACACATTGACCACCATACAATCATAGTGGGGGACTTTAACACCCCCCTGACTGAAATGGCCAGATCATCTAAGCAAAAGATCAACAAGGAAATAAAGACTTTAAATGACACACTGGACCAAATGGACTTCACAGACATATTCAGAACGTTCCATCCCAATGCAACGGAATACACATTCTTCTCTAGTGCCCATGGAACATTCTCCAGAATGGATCACATCCTAGGTCACAAATCAGGTCTCAACCGGTACCCAAAGATTGGGATCATTCCCTTCACATTTTCAGACCACAATGCTTTGAAACTAGAACTCAATCACAAGAGGAGAGTCGGAAAGAACTCAAATACATGGAGGCTAAAGAGCATCCTACGAAAGAATGAATGGGTCAACCAGGAAATTAAAGAAGAATTTAAAAAGTTCATGGAAACCAATGAAAATGAAAACTCAACTGTCCAAAATCTTTGGGATACAGCCAAGGCAGTCCTGCGAGGAAAGTATATAGCAATACAAGCCTTTCTCAAGAAACAAGAAAGGTCTCAAATACACACCCAACCCTACACCTAAAGGAGCTGGAGAAAGAACGGCAAATAAAGCCTAAACCCAGCAGGAGAAGAGAAATCATGCAGTTCAGAGCAGAAATCAATGAAATAGAACCCAGAAGAACAGTAGAAGTGATCAACGGAAGTAGGAGCTGGTACTTTGAAAGAATTCACAAGATTGATACACCCCTGTCCAGGCTGATCAAAAAGAAAAGAGAAATGACCCAAATCAACAAAATCATGAATGAAAGAGGAGAGATCACAAACAACACCAAAGAAATACAAACAATTATAAGAACGTAATCTGAGCAACCCTAGGGCAGCAAATTCCATAACCTGGAAGAAATGGGTGCATTCCTAGAGATGTGTCAACTAACAAAACTGACCCAGGAAGAAATAGAAAACATGAACAGTCCTATAACCACGAAGGCAATTGAAGTAGTCATCAAAAACCTCCCAAGAAACCAAAGCCCAGGGCCAGATGGTTTCCCAGGGGAATTCTATCAGACATTTAAAGAAGAATTAATACCTATTCTCCTGAAACTGTTCCAAACAATAGAAATGGAAGGAAAACTTCCAAACTCATTTATGAGGCCACCATTACCTTGATTCCAAAACCAGACAAAGATCCCATCAAAAAGGAGAATTAGAGACCAATATCCTTGATGAACATCGATGCAAAAATTCTCACCAAAATACTAGCCAAGAGGACCCAACAGTACATGAAAAGGAGTATTCACCATGACCAAGTGGGATTTATCCCTGGGCTGCAAGGCTGGTTCAACATCCGCAAATCAGTCAACGTGATCAAATATATTAACAAAAGAAAGAACGAGCATCATATGATCCTCTCAATAGATGCAGAAAAAGCATTGGACAAAGTACAGCACCCTTTCTGGATCAAAACTCTTCAGAGTATAGGGACAGCGGGTACATACCTCAATATCATAAAAGCCATCTACGAAAACCCTACAGCGAATATCATTCTCAATGGGGAAAAGCTGAGATCTTTTCCCCTAAGGTCAGGAACGCGGCAGGGATAGCCATTCTCACCACTGCTATTCAACATAGTATTAGAAGTCCTAGCCACAGCAATCAGACAACAAAAAGAAATCAAAGGCATCCAAATCGGCAGAGAGGAAGTCAAACTCTCACTCTTTGCAGATGATATGATACTTTATGTGGAAAACCCAAAAGACTCCACCCCAAAACTGCTAGAACTCACACAGCAATTCCGTCAAGTAGCAGGCTATAAAATCAATGCACAGGAATCAGTGGCATTCCTATACACCAACAACAAGACAGAAGAGAGACAAATCAAGGAGTCGATCCCATTCACAACTGCACCCAAAACCAGAAGAGACCTAGGAATATATTCATCCCAAGAGGCAAAGGATCTGTACTCAGAAAACTACAAAATACGCAGGAAAGAAATTGAAGAAGACACAAAGAAACGGAAAAACGTTCCATGCTCACGGATTGGGAGAACCAACATTGTGAAGAGGTCAATGCTACCTAGAGCAATCTACACATGCAATGCAATCCCCATCAAAATACCATCCACTTTTTTCCAGGAAATGGAACAAATACTCCTAAAATTTGAATGGAACCAGAAGAGACCCCGAATAGCCAGAGGAATATTGAGAAAGAAAAGCAAAGCTGGCGGCATCACAATTCTGGACTTCCAGCTCTATGACAAAGCTGTCATCAACAAGACAGTATGGTACTGGCACAAAAACAGACACATGGATCCATGGAACAGAATCGAGAGCCCAGAAATGGACCCTCAACTCTATGGTCAACTTATCTTTGACAGAGCAGGAAGGAATGTCCAATGGCAAAAAGAGAGTCTCTTCAACAACTGGTGTTGGGAGAATTGGACAGCCCCATGCAGAAGAATGACAGTGGACCATTTCCTGACACCACACACAAAAGTAGACTCCAAATGGTTGAAAGACCTCAATGTGAGACAGGAGTCCATCAAAATCCTAAAGGAGAACACAGGTAGCAAGCACTTCGACCTCAGCCGCAGCAACTTCTTCCTAGAAACATCACCAAAGGCACGGGAAGCCAGGGCAAAAATGAACTATTGGGATTTCATCAAGATAAAAAGCTTTGGCACAGCAAAAGAAACAGTCCACAAAACCAAAAGACAACCGACAGAATGGGAGAAATTATTTGCAAATGACCTATCAGATAAAGGGCTACTACCCAATATGTATAAAAACTTATCAAACTCAACACCCAAAGAACAAATAATCCAATCAAGAAATAGGCAGAAGACATGAACAGACATTTTTCCAAAGAAGACATCCAAATGGCCCACAGGCACATGAAAAAGTGCTCAACACGGCTTGGCATCAGAGAAATCCAAATGAAAACCTCAATGAGATACCACCTCACACCCGTCCGAATGGCTCAAATGAACAAGTCAGGGAACGACAGAGTTTGGCGGGGATGTGGAGATAGGGGAACCCGCCGACACTGGTGGTGGGAATGCAAGCTGCTGCAACCCCTCTGGAAAACAGTATGGAGGTTCCTCACACAGTTGAAATTAGAGCTACCATTCGATCCAACATTTGCACTCCTGGGTATTTACCCCAAAGATACAAATGTAGGGACCCGAAGCGGTACGTGCACCCCATTGTTTATAGCAGCAATGTCCACAATAGCCAAACTGTGGAAACAGCCAAGATGTCCATCGACAGATGAATGGATAAAGAAGAGGTGATATATATATACACAATGGACTATTACGCAGCCATCAAAAGAAATGAGATGTTGCCATGGACAACGACGTGGATGGAACTGGAGGGTCCGACGATTAGTGAAATAAGTCAATCAGAGAAAGACATGTATCATATGACCCCACTGATATGAGGGATTCTTAATCTCAGGAACAGAGTGAGGCTTGCTGGAGTGGTCGGGGGTGGGAGGGATGGGGTGGCTGGGTGATAGACATTGGGGAGGGTATGAGCTACGGTGAGCGCTGTGAATTGTGTAAGATTGTTGAATCACAGATCTGTACTTCTAAAACAACGCAACATATTTTAAGAATAAAGGAAAAGAAGGAGACAGCAGGAGTGGAAGAATGAAGGGGAGTTTGTGAGAGGATGAGACGGACCAGGAGAGATGATGGGTTCTGAAAAAAAATCTGAGGTTTCTAGAGGGGAGGTGGGTCGGGGGATTGGTTAGCCTGGTGGTGGGTATTAAAGAGGGCACATTCTCCATGGAGCACTGTGTGTTAGGAACAAACAATGAATCATGGGACACTACACCAAAACAAATGATGTACTCCATGGTGATTAACAAAGCAATAAAAAACAAAGACTGTAATAAGAGATGAAGAAGGACACTATATCCTACTTAAAGGGTCTATCCAACAAGAAGATCTCACAATTGTAAATATCTATGCCCCGAACATGGGAGCATCCAATTATATAAGGCAATTAAGAAGAAAAGCAAAGAAACACATTGACCACCATACAATCATAGTGGGGGACTTTAACACCCCCCCTGACTGAAATGGCCAGATCATCTAAGCAAAAGATCAACAAGGAAATAAAGACTTTAAATGACACACTGGACCAAATGGACTTCACAGACATATTCAGAACGTTCCATCCCAATGCAACGGAATACACATTCTTCTCTAGTGCCCATGGAACATTCTCCAGAATGGATCACATCCTAGGTCACAAATCAGGTCTCAACCGGTACCCAAAGATTGGGATCATTCCCTGCACATTTTCAGACCACAATGTTTTGAAACTAGAACTCAATCACAAGAGGAGAGTCGGAAAGAACTCAAATACATGGAGGCTAAAGAGCATCCTACGAAAGAATGAATGGGTCAACCAGGAAATTAAAAAGAATTTAAAAAGTTCATGGAAACCAATGAAAATGAAAACTCAACTGTCCAAAATCTTTGGGATACAGCCAAGGCAGTCCTGCGAGGAAAGTATATAGCAATACAAGCCTTTCTCAAGAAACAAGAAAGGTGTCAAATACACACCCAACCCTACACCTAA